>NW_021144906.1:375573-513224 GCF_900634775.1 Gouania willdenowi | reverse complement strand
ATGTCCCATAGAATTAAACCAGGGAAATCACACACGCTTTTTATAAATGATTTTTTAAGAATGTAGAAAGTGAGAAACTTCCTTTACTTCTTTTATCAATTAATTAATCTAAATCTAATTTTAAATCATATTTAATTTGCAGAATACCATACCAGATACTTGTTAAGCTTATTTTCTACAATGCTTGTCCAGCTTGAAAGAACATGGATGGAGCACAAGAAAGACGTGAGATCACCTCAGCTTTTAAAAGTTTATTTTGTAGGTTTTGTAGCAGGTTTAAAACCTTAAAGAAAAGGATGAAAAAGAGAGAAAGGAAGAATGAGTTCTAATCAAATGTTTTTAAAAGAATGAACCACCTGAGCTTTTCCTATTTTAAACATTTTATTTATTAAATAAATTAATTTTCTGCTATTTAATATTTAATGTTTTTAAATCAACCAACAATGTTTAACTATTTCTATTTGTAAAATTAAATCATGTGCTTTGTTGTACAAATTTTATCCATTTTAATTAAAGTCTAACTTTTTAACAATGTATTTTACCCATAAACTTATTTATTAATTTTAGTATTTATGTAAACTTATTTATCTGAAACTCTTAACCAATATTTATTATTCTTAACATATCTGTGATTTTATTCTTCATTGTTTTAAAGTAAATTACACTATGAAATCACTATATATATATTATATCAATTGGATCAAATAGTACCTTAATGTATTTTGACTAAGATGTCACTAAACAAACAAACTGGTAAAGCCAAACACTTTGGCTGTAGAGTTAACTTACATTTGGGTCAAAATACATATAAACATGGAATCAGCCTGTGTACTTTAACATGACCTATATTCTAACTTAAATACGTGCTTTTAGGAGCTTAAAATAAACATAAATAATTCATAAATCTGAAGACACTCACTAACAACATCTCTGAGCTCCTCCACTACCTTATCTGAGGTTCCAAACACACAGGTGTGATAGATTTTCAGTCAAGTAGTAGAAGGAGGAGCTTAGACCTAATACTTATGTTGGGGCTCCATCTAGTGTCTAATTGTAGAACTACACCTACACCTGACCTCAGGTGAACACAACGGAAATTCACAAAATTGGGTTTAAACACCGTCACTGTGAGGGAAAGAACAGAAATGTCCTTCCAACTCTCTTTGTAGTCGTTTCAAACACCACCTAAACACCGTCTAACCTGGTAAAAAACTACACAAATCATCACTGACTCCTACATCAGAGACACCAGTGTCTGTTTAACTTTAACATGTCTGTGAAGCTCTGTCTGTTTCTCATAGCGCTGCTGTGCTCTGTGAAAACATGACTCAGCTTTAATCAGCTTCACTTGATCAGAGCTACAGAAGATCTGGATAAAGTTGTTCTGTTGTTGACCATCAATACCAGAGATTGTAGAGTATGAAACATCATAGATTATTGATAACTTCTGATACTGTAAAATATTCTAGCCTCTAGTGGTGAAAAAACACTTCTTACACGTGATGTTTGCACATTTAGCTTTGTTTAATCATTACGTTCTGGAATGATGTCATCAGGATCATTTAAATGAGGTTAATTTAAATGAAGTTGATCAAAACTTAATCAATAAACCTGATCAGATTCAGTAAATCATTGATCCCTGAGGGTAAATATAGTGACATTAATGCTGTTCTCATACATCTTTATATGACATGAATAATTAAAAAGTAGCAGTCAGAATAATTCATGTCAGTACAACTAATACATACCTTTTAATTGTATCTTACTCATTATTTTACATTACATTTTTATTTTTGACATACATTTTTGTTTAATTATAGTTTTCTTTTTTATTAGTATTTATTTTGTTTTCTCACAGTACAACTTATATCTTCTTTTTAATTGTATCTACTTTATTTTTTCATTTATTCATTCATTTGAGCAGCATATTACAAACTTATTTTACATAACAAAACTAAAATAATTGTGCTCAAAAGGAATTAAGGTTTTTTTATTTATTAGTATTTTGTTTCCTTACAGGAGTTAAAAACTAATATTTTCTGAAATAATTCATTAATATTTCTAAAAAAACGAATTTAAAAAAAATTGATGTGGAAAACAGAATTTGGAAAAAAAAACGCATATGCATTTTAAATGTATGAAATATATTTTTCAATATTGTAAAATCAAATCGAAATATCTGTCAGAAAAATCGCAATTAGGTTTTTTGTGAAAATGGTGCAGCCCTAATTAAAACACAAAATGCATTGAAGCTGTGATTACACCGTTTAATTCTATCAGAGTAATGATGTTTATAACGTGGACCAAGTACAGTTGTGATGTATTAAAGGTCTGTGTTAATGGAGGGCTACATGTAACTACAGTGTCTAAGTGACACACACACATAAAACACACTTACTGCTCCATCAACTCTGTAGTGCTCACATGTATTAAATACAGACGCTCCACGAGTCCACAGACAAGTTGGTCTGTTTCTAGACAAGCGTGCACTGACTGCGTCGTTTACTCACGTCTTTATAACATCATGTTTGGTCAGATTTTTGGTGCATCACTAATTAATAATGTAATTATTACTAATAAATCATTCAAAGGTCACTATTAACCTGAAAACCATAAACTACCTTTATCAGGTCTGTCTATCTATACTATAATTCAAGGGACGTATGTGTGGATGTGTGTGTGTGGAGCAAATATCTCCCGGACGCGGTGCGAGTTTGACCTGAAACTCGGTCGACGGGTTCCAAATACCCCGAGTGTGTGTATCTGTTATTTTGGAGTAATTTAGTCATTTCAAAATGTTTAATTTAATTTGATTTCACTTCTGGACGGCCCCGAAATGAAACCCATTCAGCTTTTGACCTCAGGGTGTGAGGGGGCGCTAGCGCACCATCTGTTGAGAGACGACTTCCGGCATCCATTTTGATCACAGTTGAGACGACTTCCGGTGTCCATTTTGAAGGCGAAACAGATATACTGTGAATCAACTGCTATTCATCTATCGGCTATCTGCATCGGCATCCACGTTAATCAGTTTTGTGGGACGTACTGTTCTGGTAAGTAAACATGCATGTTTATCCGTAGCAGAGCATCACACACTGGCGAATCCCCAGAAAAACCCGCAAAGTCCGTTTAAACATGCACATAGTTTTAATGTCGGCATCGGCAGTTAAGAAAGCTAAGCTAAAGCTTATCACATGGTGCTCGAGGTTATACACGTAGTCGACGCATCGACTGCTGCAGCCAAAGACGGAGCGATGAATGATGTGACTACATATTAGTCTTTCGTATTATTGTTTACATTACTATAGGGTTAGGTTATTTTGTTATTGCTTTTATTACTTTTACTATTATTATAGCCATTACTATTATTACTACTTTCACTATTATTATCTCCATCTAATCATTGCAATTATTACTATTAATGTCATTATAACATTACTTTTATTACTATTACTACTTAATATATCCATATCATTATCATTGTATTATTAGTATTGCTATATTACCTTCATATTTATTAACATTGTATTATTAGCATTGCTAATAATATCATCATATTTATTGTCATTGTATGAGCATTGCTAAATTATATTACCTTAACATTATTTAATATTGTTTTTTTTATCGTATTATTGTTACTAGATTCTTATTATATTACTTTGTTATTGCTATTATTAGTATTAATATTAATATGACCGTTACTATTATTACTATTACTATTTTCACTAATATTATATCTGTATCATTATATTTATTATTATCAGGGCTCTACACAAACTTATCCAGTGGTGGCACTGGTGTGACCAACTTTCTCTGTTAGTCGAGGGGTTGTACAGTATAGCCATACATGCTAATGAATAGTTGACTTAACTGGCGTACTGTAGTTTTGTATGAAGTAAAGGTTGACATTGACTCAAGATATAGTTGCACAATGTTTTAGTGTCAATGTTAAGTTTTTCTGTAACAAGCAGTGGCTGAAGTAATTATAATACATATATAATTTTAAAAGAGAAAGACTTTTTATTAACAGCAAGGCATAACAACAACAAGTTAACAACAGGCCTATTATTAGGTCTCATAACAAAGCGAGGGAGGGTTGGAAGCCCCTAATTTCACGCATTATTACCTAGCAAACCAAATTCTATATTTAACAGAATGGCTAAAACCAAAAGAATACCACAACACCTGGCTAGAAATAGAACAGCTAGACTGCAAACATATGAAACTCTCTGATCTCCCTTTTATCACTGTGACCCTCAAACGTCATAACTGCTTTAAAAACCGACTGATTGACTCCACCCTGACTGCGTGGTGGAAAGCCCTGGACATTACAAATGTTCAATTAAAAACTAGCATGCTGTCTCCAATCTGGCACAACCCTGACTTTAGAAACAGAAAAACACCGCTCTATCTAACACGACCTTGGCTACAGCTGGCTACAGCTGAACAGCCTGAAAAATTGACTGAAGGAAAATGGTGAAAAAACCGCAGGGAAGACCTTCAGAACCCAATTCGTGTTTGGAAGAGGTCAAGGAGATGATACGCGAGGGTCTACGAAACCTATCTGCCGAGATAAAGTCGTTGGAAAAGACGCTGGAAAACTCACTGGAAAACCTACAAAGCGAAGCAAAGGTACTGAAAAAAAAGAATGAAAGAAATGCTGAAGATATAAAATTGTTGAAAGCCAGGGTTGAACAGCTGGAACAAAAGGAAAGAGAGAAAGATGTCATCATCACAGGCCTAAAGATAAAACCCAGGAGTTACGCAAGTGACGAAGAAACAAAATCGATTGAACAGGTCATTGACTACCTGGAGTCAAAGGACATTGTCCTGAACCCTGACAACATCAACTCCTGCCATCTCCTGCCAAAGAAAAATGATAACAGAGCTGTAAAAATAACCTTCACGAATATGAAATTCAAAGGAGAACTACTGAAGCAAGGAAGAAAGCTGAAGGAAATGAAGGTTTTTATTAATGAAAGCCTGACAAAAAAAATGCAAGCATCGCATGGAAGGCACGCCAAATAAAAAAAAGAGGAAAGATTTTAAAGACATGGACAAGGAACTGCAGGATTTACATCACACCACTGGGAGAAGAGAACGGAAAACCAATCCTCATCAAAACGATGAAAGACTTGAGAAAATACGAAGGATCCACCTAAACAACATTACTGATGGCAATCATGGATACGGACCCAGATCTATATAAACACTGGAAACAAAACTCAGACTGTGATTATTTTACGGAGACTGAATTAAATGTGGAAACCAAGAGTAAAAAAGGTCTGTCATTTATTCATTTCAATTGCTAGGTGGTGGGGTGATTAAGGATTACATTAAATTTAAATTCAAAGTGTTTATTGTCATATGTGCCATTAGAAACACGTTTTCCTGTACAATGAAATTACTACCTTGCTTATGAACTAAGATATAATAATGTGTTTATACAAGTTAAATCTAACAGTGGAAAATACAACACTGCCAATAGAACTAACAACAGCTGGATTACCCTTGATGTAGAGACAAAACAAGCTGCAAACTTGTGTGTCCAAAAGACACATTCCCGAGTGGTGACATTATGGATGAAAAGGGAAAAACCTTCCAAACACCTTCGAAAGAGGAACTATTCTTGAACTGGAGGAATGCTAACAACGTCTGGCAGGGAACAAGGCCAACACTAACAACGATAGAGAGGAGGAGGAATAAAAATATAAAAATAAAAAAAAGACAACACTGACTACAGATGAGAATACACAAAAAAGGACTGTTCAGAACAACTCAAGAATGTTTGACCAGAAAGACATGTAAACCCATGTAAATATGCGATGGTAAAACAGGGGACGGGACCCAGATAAGCAAACTTCTTCTCTCGTCTCCTTTTTCGGCATGTACAAAAAAAAAAAAAAAAAAAAAAAGTAAATTAAAAAAAAAGTGAATGTAACCATGTCGGAAATAAACTGAATAAATAAAAAATAAAAACATGGGAAGATAGCGGAATTATTCATCTCCAAGACCTCTTCGAAAATGATAAGCTCAGGACATATAACAATCTAACCCAAACATTTAATATAAATAAAAGTAATTTTCTTCAATACCTACAAGTAACCTTGCAACCTCCAGAACTGGCCATATATATGAAAAAAATCTCAACAAAAACAAAAAACTCTCAAAAATATACAGAGCACTCGGGGGTTGGCTCGTCTGGGGGCCTGGGGTGGAAGGGTTCGTGGCTTCGGGATGGGGGTGGCGCTGGGGGTGGCTGCTCTTGAGGGCGGCACTTGCGTCCTGGGTTGTTGGGTGGCAGGGTGGTGCGGTGGGTTGCTCCGCCGGCCGGTCTGGGCGCCTTGGCCTGGTTCCCTGGGGCGCGCCTTCGCTGAGCGTGCCGCTGGCGCGGTGGGCCGGCCCGGCCCCTCCCCCTCCTCCTCGGGGGCTTACTTGGGGGACTGCAGGGGCCGGCTTGTGTAGCTTCGGGGGGAGGGAAGGGTGAGTTGTGGGGCCTCCCCTGGGCCGTGCTAGGTGGGTGTGTGTGGGGGCGCGGCCGGTGGCTCCTGTCCTGGCGGATCCGCGCCGGGGTGGTTGGTCTGCTGGCTGGGGGCGCCGGGCCCCGTGGGTGCCGTGTCTGGGCGGGGGTGCCCTAGGGGTGGGTCTCAGAGTTCGGCGTCTCGGGGTGCGCCCCCCCCACCGTCTGCCCGGGGGACGGGCTGCGGTTCAGCGAGGTGCCGCGCCGCCTTGGGCAGGGTGGGGCTGGGGCCCGCTGTCCTCCGGGCTGTGCTGGCGTCGGGGGTGTCTCATGTCGGCGCGGGGGTGATTGGGGGTGGTCTCCGTGGGTGGGTGGGGGCTCTGCTGGCGACTTTGATGTGGGGTTGCAGTGCCTGGCTGGGGGAGCATGGGTTCGCCTACCTATCGGTCCGTGGCTGGCGGGGTGGCCCTGCTTGGGTGGTTGGTGGCGTCCTCTCTCGTCGGGGGGCCGGGGCCGCCCACCTGTGGAGGGTGCTATGTTGTGGTGTCGTGCGGGCCTGTGCTGGCCTTGGTGTGGGAGCTGGCCTCTCTCCTGCGCGGTCGCCGCCTGCTTTGGCGGGGCTCGCCTCCTGGACTGCTGGGGGATGTGGCTGGTGCCTGGCTCCGCCTGGGGGGTCCCGCCGTGCTCCGTATGGCCGCCACGGTTCGAGAGGGTGTGCCGCGGGGGGTCTCCGGTTGTGCTGCTCGGCGCGTCTTTGAGGCCCGCGGTGCCGTGTGCCCATCTGTGCTGTCTGCGTTCTCCGGTGGCCCGCCGAGCGGACGAGCCGGGCTCCTACCAGACAGGCCTCCTACATGGACACTTCACATCACTCACTCCCAACTGGTCTGGCTCACTCACTTGTTGCACCACACTCACATACCCAACCCTTGAGGGGCTGGATGGTGGGGCTGGGGGTGGAGGGGGCCAGCGCCTGCACTACTAAGTAGTGGCGCGGGGGCGGCACTCCCACCTCTGGCTGCCCTACTAATCCCTCCAATTTCAATTACACCTCAACACACCACCCCCCGGAGGGTGGGCTGCATCAAGGAAAGGCAATCTGGCGCGCTCTGGGGTGCCTGGTCGGTGCGCCTGGGGGCCGGCGGGGCAGCTTGCAGCATCCCCTTGATGCCCTTGGCGACTATGGGCGTGGTTGTCGTCCCTGGGGGCGCAGCTCTCGGTGCTGCTTCTGTTCCGGGTCCTTCTGGCCTGAGGTCCGGATCCTGCTGGCTCTGGGCCCACCGGCGGGTGCCCACCGGCTGCCCGTTCCGCACAGCTCTGGGCGGGGGCCTTGGCTCCTCTGCTGGGGTCTCAGGCGGGGGGCTCTCTGGGCCCTTCCCTCTGGGGGTTGGGTGCTTGGGTGTGGGTGGGTGAGGGGGGCTGGATGCTGGCAGGGGGCCTTTGGGGTTGGGGTCGGATGGGGGATACGCCGGGTGCTCGGCTGCTTGGGGCTTCCTCGGATGTGTGTGTGGGGGGCGGTGGGTGCCTCTCGGCCTGGGATCTTGGGGGCATCTGGGGGGTTGCCTGGGGCTCCCTGGTCCCCGCTCTTTCTGCTGGGCTGGCTGCATCTGCGGGCCCAGGGCAGTTCCTGGGTTTGCAGTAGCGTTTTTTTTTTTGCACATATACTGGTATACGATGCACTGGCACGCCTTGGGATGTGGGATAAAACTCATACTGGGCTTAACCTTAGACACGTTAATCCCAAATACCTGCTTTAGGTACTACCATTCACTCATTCCCCCTGTTCACAGCCACCACCATTATAGCTAAGCTTCACACTTGTCACCATACTGGCTGGATTACACAACATAATAAGCACAATTTATTCTACAACCTCACATCTCACCCTCACTGCAAACAGTCTATTCTTCCCCACCTTTTCTATTTCCTGCCTTGAGTCTCTCCTCCCTGCTTTATGCATTTAACATTCAGTCTCTAACACACTCTCACACTCACTCACTCAGTAGGAGGTGGGGGGGAACAGTTCGCTCAACCCTCACGCTACCCATAATCCAAGGGTGTGCATCCATTATTTTTTACTTTTTTGGTGATTACGTTTCAAAAATTTTATTTTAAACTAAATGTGGGTTAAACCAAAAGGGACTTGCGAGGTGGGAGGAGCGTCTGAGCCGCACGCACTACGATTACTATTCTACAAATCACTTTTGGTTGTATCATGCCAAAAAATCGAGGTGCAGAAAAAGAGGCAATGCGCCAAGCACATGATGCCGAGTCACCTGAAGTCCGAAATGCCCGCCTGGCTAGCAACGCTGTGCGCGGGGCAACACGTCATGCAGTAGAGACAAGTGAAGAATGGAATAATCGCTTGGCGAGCAACGCTGCGCGCAAGGTAACACGGCGTGCAGCAGAGACCAGTGAAGAATGGAATAATCGCTTGGCGAGCAACTCTGCGCGCGAAGTAACACGCCGTGCAGTAGGGATGTAACGATTAATCGTAAGGCAGTTAAAAATCGATACATAGGTATAACAATTCACATCGATGCTGTGAAAATTGAATCGCAGTACTTTTTTAACCAGCAGAGGGCGCTATCCAGAAGTGTTGGCGGCAAGCGAAATCTGCTAATACTTTCTTTCTGGCCGTCTTCTACTCTTAAACATGTTCATAAATGATTCCTTACCCCTTTAGCACCAAAAGAATGTCTGTAATATTACGTGAATATCTGTAAAAGTCACGTTTTTCTATTAGCTCTGTCTGCTAGCATAGCATCTCTTCCTCACTGCAAGATATGTGCATGCCAACCGACCACTGGGTTACCAGCGCCCCCTGCTGGTCCAAACAAATATCTGACCTAAATACAGTATAATGACCAAGTCCAATTATTAAGGCAAAAAATACATTTTCAGTTGCACTTTTAAAAAGAAAAAGAACTATTATGTAGTTTTGCATTGTTTACTATAGAACCATAATTTAAATAATAAGCTTCTTCTTCATTTGTATTATTCCTTTATTTATTTCATTCAAGATTTATTTTTAGTTAAAGTGCATTGTTTTGAATAGTTTATCAAGGGATTCTTTTGACAATGAAAAATAGTGTAGTATTTTCCCTAAAAAATAAAGGAATATTTTTCAGTAATTTATATACATATCCCATTTTGTAAAATAAATTGTGAGAAAATCGTATCGTGAACCCAGTATCGTGAATCGAATCGTATCGGGAGTTGAGTGAATCGTTACATCCCTACCGTGCAGCAGAAACACCTCAGCAGCAGGAGGGCCGACAAGCAAGAGATGCTCTGTGCCATCAAGAAATGCATCGTGCACGCGTAGAACAGACTCGCAAAAACAATTGCAACCTTGCTCGGTGTGATGACGTAGACTTTTTTAAAAAGGAGATTTATGGGGATTTCACACACACACTGAGTATCACCTCACTGTTTGAGTGTCCTACATGCGTACACTGCAATGCCTATGTCTGGAAAAGGGAGAGGAAAGGATTCTGTTGCGTGTCTGGAAAAATGGACCTCACATACAATCCCACTAATTCTAAACCTGGCTCAATCCCACCACAGCTTCCAAATGCTATCAAGGACCTTTTCATGAATCAAAACTTTGTTAAACAAGCTAAACAATACAACAATGCATTGGCAATGGCAAGCATTGGCATAAAAGAGATCACTATTCCTCGTTTCAATCCAGGCATACGAATACAAGGAAAAGTTTTTCATTTCATTGCCGGCCCCCTTCCTGAACAGGGTCAAATGCCCAACTTTGCTCAGATCTACTTTCATGATCCTTCCCATGAAGTGGAATTACACCGTACTCATGCCTCAAACAGTGATCTGAATGAAAAACTCCTGCTTAGAGCACAAGCGGCCATTCACAGGTGCAACCCATATGTACAACAGTTCAAGTCAGCAGTTGAGTACATGAACCAAAATGACACTGCTGATGATCTGAGAATTGTTTTAACAGCTCACTCTCGATGTCGTGACCTTCATCGTGGCACTGTGAATCTTCAGTCACTGGACAGCGATGTTGCAGTCATTGCTCCAGGAACCACTCCTACTGAGCAATTTGGAAAACTGGCTGTCACTCTTCACCTCAGAGGAGGACAATTTCAGAAAATTGATGCCATTCATCCAGCATATGATCCGCTATCATATGTGCTTCTTCTGCCACAGGGCTCTCAAGGATACCACACTGAACTGATAGGTGTCACCCCAACAAACTTTTACCAATTCCACCTTCAAGTGCGCAACACTGATAATCACTTTAATTTGCTGCATCGTGGTGGAAAACTCACACAACAGTATGTATGTGACATGATGGCTAAAATTGAATCACACTGTCTCAACTGCATTCGCCACAACCAGAAATCCATCAAGACAGAAAAATACAATGTCATTGTTGATGCCCTGAGTAGTGACACTGAGATCATCCCGGGACGCCTAACCATACTGCCCCCCACGATTTATGGATCACCAAGATGGTACGCCAAAGAATTCCTAGACGCCATGGCCTTGGTCAGAGTCAAAGGCAAACCAGACTTCTTCCTCACCTTCACTTGCAACCCCAACTGGACTGAGATTAAAAGATCGCTTTTTGAAGGTCAGCTGACTCATCAAAGACCAGACATCATTGCCAGAGTATTCCACATGAAGGTGGAAGCTCTACTCACAGACCTTCTGAAACATGACATACTGGGACATGTGCATTTGTGATGGTAAAAGAAACTCAGAAAAGACATCTTCCTCATATACGCGACCGTGGCTCAGGTGGTAGTGGGTCGTCTTCTGATCGAGGGGTTGGGGGTTCGAACCCAGTACCTGACTATGTGTCGAAGTGTCCTTGGGCAAGACACTGAACCCTAAGTTGCTCCCAGTGGTCGACTAGTGACTTGCATGGCAGTCCTGTCCCACTGGTGTGTGAATGTGAGAGTGATTGGGTGAATGAGCTGATATGTAAAGCGCTTTGAGACTGCTTCAGTGTGGTGATAAAGCGCTATATAAATCAAGTCCATTTTTTTGTCCATTTACCAAATACATATGCTCATCACCATGGTGCAACGTGACAATCCCAGGACCTCCACTGATATTGATCGCATCGTATCTGCAGAGATTCCAAACAAAGACAAATCCATATCTACATCAAATTGTCACATCACATGTGATTCACGGCCCATGTGGACAATGGAATCATAACAGTCCATGCATGGTTGACAGAAAGTGTTCAAAGGACTACCCCAAACAGTTGAGACATACCACAAGCTTCTCAGACAACTCTTACCCACTGTACAGAAGACGAGCTGAAGACGCACCTGGCTCTCCCATCTTAAAGGTGATCAGAAGGGGCATAAATGTATCCGTCAATAATGAGTGGGTTGTGCCATACAATCCATACCTACTGCTCCTATACAATGCACACATTAACCTTGAAATTGGCTGTTCTGTCTCCAGTGTCAAGTATTTGTACAAATACTTGACACTGTATTTGTACAAGTATTTGTACAAATACTTGAAGGGTCCAGATCAATGTCTTGTGAGGTTGGATGTGGCTGACCGTGAACAACTGAGATACGATGAGGTGACGCGCTATGAGTTAGGTCGGTACATCACTGCATCTGAGGCCTACTAGCGAATCTATGAATTCCCCATCCAACAAAAAAAAAAACGCTCGTAAAAACGCTGGCAATTCACTGAACAGGTCATCACGTTCAATAATGACGGCGCTGTCCACAACTTACTGGACGCAGGACCACCTGCAACTACACTGAGTGCCTTTTTTAAAGCAATGTCTCTACATCCACACATGGGACACATTGTGTACCCAGATGTATTTCAACACTTCACATACACAGGTAAGACATTTCAATTGCGAAAAAAAAGACTAAGTTCCCACGATTATCGCATGGCCGACACCGTTGGACGCATTCCAATGTTTGCCTTCAACCCACACACTGCTGAACTGTTCTATCTCCGCATCCTTTTATACCGTATCCCAGGACCTACTTCCTTCAGAGACCTCCGTAAAGTTGGAGATGTGGTCATGGACACCTATCTGGCTGCCTGCATTGCACATGGCATTGTTGACAATGACCAGAAAGTGGATTATGTTATGGAGGAAGCAGCAAATGTGACCTTTGGCCCAGCACTACGTGAAGTACTTGCCACCATGCTCATGTTTGTGCTTAGAGGACAGCACTTGCAGTTTTGGGAAAGGCACAAAGGTGTTCTTTGTGAAGACTTCATGCACAGGACTGCAATGAATGAGCCAAATACGAACATTCTGAATTGAGTGCTACTCGACCTCAAGGACCACATTGAAAAACATGGTTTCACACTGAGTGGAAACTTTGGACTCCCTGAGCCTAAATCACGTCAAGATCAGAATCAGACTTCCCACATCATCCAGCAGGAGACATAGCACAATATGGAGGAACTTCACGCTCAAATTACTCAAACACAAAACACACTTAATCCCGAGCAGCAAAGTGTTGTCAAAACCGTGATAGAGAGCGTGGAACGGGGACTTGGAAGATGACCGCGCTTGATGCAAGTGGTGGGACAGGAAAAACCTTTGTATTGTGCCACATCCTGAACAAAGTCCATGTAAAATACAAAAGGCAAAGTGGCTCTTGCAACAGCCGCGAGTGGCATCGCAGCAACCCGACTGCCAAAAGGCACCACCTTTCACAGCAGAACAAAATGTCCTCTCATTCTCACTGATGAATCCACTTGCGCTGTCAGTGAACATGACAACACTGCCACACTCATTAGGATGGCACATCTCATGGTTGTGGATGAAGTGACGATGATGGATCGCCGTGCATTAGAAGCAGCAGACCGTACATGTCTGTGGCTTCGTAGATCAGACAAACCGTTTGGTGGCATCACAATGGTCTTTGATGGCAACTGGAGGCAAATACTGACCGTTGTGCCACACGGTAGCCGAACCGAGATCATAGGACGGTGTTGCAAGAGCTCATACCTATGGAAAAATGTTGAAACTCTCAGTGTAATGTAGGAGGTCATGTCTATGACAGATACCACGGCACACTTTTTGACCACATTGGTCAGAAACAGTTTCCTCTTTTTTTCCTCTCAAACACAGAAAGGAGCTGAGTACAGGAATTTACGACTGTGTGTTCTTCCCCCACTCCTCCTTGAAGCGCATGGCAGAATCTTTCGCTTTGTGTTCTACTTTTTCCAAGAATTAACAATGAAACATTCTAAAAGGACACAAATTTTTGATAAAAGTTTGAAATGCATTTTTCTATACTGCCACTAACTCTCTTCATTCACAGGAAATCAAGGACATGCTTAGAATAAGATCATATAATTGTTTTTACAGTAAAAGTGTTTCTAAGGAATATCTTTCACTAACTTTATATAAAGTATATCATGTTTGGTGCCAGAATAACTGGGAAAATATGATCTCTGCTTTCATCTGGTTTTGAAGGTTATAATCTAACTGGTTTCTGAGTTATATTCATATTTCTTGTTCCAAAGGATTTCTCATTCATTCGTCTCTTATCACACATACATGATAGCCAAACCCACAAAACATCCAAAGCAATCCAATTGGCTCCCGAAAACACGTCGACCAATAGAATCGCTTAGACTGCGACAAAACCGAAGCGCAAAATTCAAATCATTGGATTTTGGTGCTGGCCGCTAAGATGCCCACTGCAGTGTTATGTACGTCTTCTTTAATTTCTTATTTTCTTTGTAACAAAGTGTTTTCTTTCATTAGACTTTTTAAACAAGCTTGCACATCCCAGAGATAAAAACCTCCTGTTCCAACTGAAGATGCTGAACCAAGAACCAAGAACCACGCCTGAAGGAGCTTAACACTGAACCACAAGAACAAAGCCTGCACACGCTGAACAAAGGCCAGACAGGCCTAACACAGGTCAGAACCAGTGGAAATCTGCTGACTGAACGAGCTGTGAAACCCGCTGAACAAGGAACAGAACCAACCAGCCTAACACAGGTCAGAACCAGGTCCAGGAAAGGACCCTTTCAGACACACTCCAGCGGTCCAGAGCCACGCTTTGCTGCTTCAGACTCCTCTAGCCAGTCCACTCTGCCACAAGAGAAGGACCACTGACCACGGACCCATCAGAACCGAGGTACTCTGGATCTCAAATTCTAATCGGGCCTAAAATAATTGCAGCCACATTATTCTATACTGATCTTATAGCTCTCGCACGCACGCACACACTGAAATTATGCTACTTTTCTTTCTTTCTCTACTAAGCTTTTACCTTTAAAGTGTATATACATTTATCCTTAGTTTAGTGAGCGTAGCGTTCTTTTAGCTTTATTGTGTTAGTAGGTTTTAACTGGTTTTGATTAATAAATGTTTATAAGTTGAGAAGTTGTCTGTGGTTTATGAAAATATTACAATCATCAAGGTTTGTTATATGGAGAGTAGATAGTCTTGACAAGAGTTCACAACCCTGGATGGCAAGGTATTAATTACTAATTAAGTGATCTAAAACACTTTAACTCGATTTCAGATGGCACCTCTTGGCAAATTACTGTAATATTAACAATTATTATAAATCTTATCACTCCTTGTCCAAGCTCATCCTCCTACACTAACAATAAACATGAGAATCTCTCAAGCTACAGAACATCAACAAGCTGAAGAAAACTTTGTCAAATTCCTCTTAGACCTTGGCGAAGCAAAAATTCCAATAGTTCCAGAAGAAGGTGAATTCGCAATTAAACTCAATTTCTGATGACAAACTAAAAGACATTCGGGACCCGGATAAGCAAACTGCTTCTCTCGTCTCCTTTTTCGGCATGTAACCATGTCGGAAATAAACTGAATAAATAAATAAATAAATAAATTGGGTGTATGAAGACATGCTGGCCAACATTTCCTGTTCAACGTGGCTATGTGAACGTGTCATATTATGCCCAACTAACTCTGAAGTCGACGCAGTAAATGAGTACATGACCAAGATCTTTCCTGGAGAAGAACACGTTTGCAACAGCGTTGACACAGCAGATTCCGAGGGTCATCATACTGTATGTACCCAACTGAGTTTTTAAACACACACTGCCCTTCTGGAATGCCTCCTCATCGCATTTCTTTAAAAGTTGGAATGGTGATCATACTACTACAAAATGGACATTGTAATGGCTCAAGATACATTATCGAAGAAATCCTGCCACACCTCTGAGTTACAAAATCTGTAATTGGTGTAAATGTTGGACGCACACTCTTAATTCCACGAATCACACTCATACCATCTGACAACATCTTCCCATTCACCTTAAGATGCAAACAATTTCCAGTGAGATCATGCTTTGCCATGACTGTGAATAAGTCACAGGGTCAATCTTTGCAGCGTGTTGGTGTTTTCAGCACAAGAGATTTCTTCAGCCGTGGACAATTTTATGTTGCCGCCAGTAGAGTTGGAAGATCAAACAGACTTCGTGTACTTGCTCTAGACAAAGAAACTATGAAAAAGCGACACTTTCTAAGCAATGTTGTACATACTGAAGTGATGACTCAGTAAACCACTCTCTCAGGCCCACTCAGTAGTTGGGGGAGGCTGGAAGCAGTGAGAGGTCCAAACAGACCCAGTTGTGGTGAAGCCCAAACAGGCTCCCACTTCTGACCCGGCTTACAGTTCTCTTAACCCTCATACTACACAGAATCTGAGAGTGTGCTTCCATTGTTTTTAACTTCTTTAGTAATTACGTTTAAAAACGTTTTGGATTTTGAAATCAATACAAATTAGACTAAACGAGACATGAGGGGGAGGAGCGTCTGAGCGGCCCGCACACTGATACTACGTACTATTACTACTAAGAACTAACACACAAACAACTAACAAACGAACCTCTAACATGGTGTGGTGGTGGGAATCCAGCCACTATAGGACTCACTCAGTGTGTTCCTGTGTGCCAGTCCCAAGCCTGGATAAATGGAGAGGGGCACCTTTACTGTAAACACTCCAATTTTCTGTGTCTCTTCTCTGTGGTCGTATGTTGGATGTACATGACATGTTTTTGTGTAACTAATTTTCCCACTGGGTTTTGTGTTTTTCTTTGCCGAGGTAGGGTCTCTGGTACATTTTTTATTCATTTACCTAAGTCCAGCAAACATTGGTGCAACCTTTATCTATATATCATGTTCATGTCCCATAGAATTAAAACAGGGAAATCACACGCTATTTTATTTTGCACCCACAAATATACACCTTCATAACACTACAGAGTATGTACACCTCTTTGTACATCCAACCTTCAAACACATTCTCATTTGGCCGTGATTAACTCTACTTCCGACAAGCACTGTACTAGTACATTAAATTCTAGGATAGATCTGCATAATGATAATAATCATCTTACTAGCACAAGCTAAAAATCTTTTCATAAATGATCTTCTTATGAATATAGAAAATGAGATGTTTCCTTTACTTTTTTTAATCAATTCATTAATATAAATCAAATTTTTAATCATATTTAATTTGCAGAATACCATACGATATACTGGGTTCAAAACATCGACACGATAATTTTTAAATGAAAAAAGTTAAAATATGATAATAATAATAATAATTAATCAACTAAAAATATTGTGTTTTTTCTATATATATATTTGGTGTAGTAGAGGTGTGTGTAGATGTGACCTAATAAAGACTGTCAGTTATTTTTATGCTGCGAGAGTGATTTCTAAAAAAAAAAAACAAGTCATTGCTGATTAATGACAGTAATTAAGGTTATTTTATAAATAAAAAGCATCAGAAAGTGTTTTATTATTAATATCTTTGCTGTAGTGGATAGAGGGAGACATAATAAAGACTGTCAGTTGTTTTCAGGCTATTACAGTAACTGTTAAAGAAGTCATTGATAAGTTATTCTATTTTTTATGATTATTTACAAATAAAAACTATTTAAAAACCATTAAACAGTATTTTCTTACCATCTCATCTGTAGTAGTTAGAGAGGGACTTAATACTGATGATCTGCTGTTTTCATGTAGGAGAATGATATTTGAATAAGTTAATGACAAATAATAATAATGATGTCAATAATGACAATTCTGCACAAAACAGAAAAATATGTTTTGTTAATATATTTAGTGTAGTAGATGGAGACCTACTACAGACTGTCAGTTGTTTAGAGCAGTAATTCTCAACTGGTGGGTGAGGGTTTCCCCCAGTGCTCTATAGGCCTGGGGGGCCACCAGGCTTTTCTTGCACCCCCTGCCAGGCTAAGAGTCACTTGTTTATTTATTTTAAATAGGTTTTTTTATGGGTCAATCATTTTTTTCATACTGTGATGGAGCTGAACATTGTTTTTTCATGAGGAGTGCTTCATCTACCTTCTATATATCTGTGCTCAGAGCTGTATGCATGTTACAGACGTGATTAGCAGAGATATATCATCAAGAACTTTCCCACTGGGAAGAATAGTGTTGTCAAAAAACTCGATGCTGAATAAAGTATCAATACCAAAAAGTGATTATTGATTAATATACTCTCTCGCTTAAGTATCGATACTAACAGCACCGTGTTCATCTCTTAATGTGTCTATGGTTCATCTCCAGTTTTTTCCCCCCTCGCCTGTTTCAATTACAACTTTATTTGCTGTTGCAGACACAAACTGACACATGTTCAGCTGCAGCTGAACACTAATAGGGAACTATAAATCATGGAAGGTTTTTAATTGGGAAATGTTCTGGGGACCACTGATAAGGTGTGTGTAATCATTATGGTCTGGAATGATGTCATCAGGATCATTTAAATAAGGTTTTGAATAACTTAATTTAAATGAACCTAAACAATAAACCTGATCAGATTCAGTAAACCATTGATCCCTGTAGTGGGTTCGATACAAGAAAATGATATGGCTTAGTCAGCTTCGTGTTCTGGTGAATTTATTGTGCAGGTCCGCCCAAAAGTGCAAACAAAAAAAAATGACTTTGCCAAAACCAGATCCACGTGCACTTCTTTCTATAATAATTACAATATTTACAACCTGCTTTGTCCTTGCCAAGAGTTTGTACCTTCCATGTACTCAGCTCCCCCTTCAAGCACACACTGCCATCTGTCATGTTGAAGGCCCTTTATATAGCCTGAGGCCCCGCCCCAACACAATGAAAATAAAGAAAACCAACAGTCTCTCTACACACAGAAACGAAATCACAAGATAAGTATTTTTAACAAACTACAAAAAGAACTAACCACAATAATATATTTACTAATGACTCAAAAATTCCCCAACAGAGAAAATAAAATAATTCTGCATTGAAACCGTAAAGTCACCTGACATCCCGTGACGTCACTCATGCGCGCCCTGCATATGACGCAATATAATGCGGAAGACGTATTCACTCAGGTTGGCTAAGTAAGTGTATGAATGAGTGGCGTATACCGGTGAAATGTTTGCAACTTGGAGAAACTATGGATGGGAAAGGAGTTGAGCAGCGACCAAGTGTGCACCCATGGTGGCTGCGGTGGCTGATGACACGAACCCTGAGGACCGTGGTAAACGGATGAAGCGGTAAGGAAAAGCTGGTCTGAGTGAGTGTGAATGTATATGTGTGCGTTATCGTCGTGGCGGCTCCCCCTTCACTAGCTGACGGGGCTACTCCGTCACAATCCCTGAGGGGAAATATGCTGACTGTGACATTAATGTTGTTCTCATACATTTTTATGACATAAATAATTAAAAATGAGCAGTCTTAAATCTACCTTTTAAATGTATCTTACTTAATTTTTTGACATACATTTTTGTTTAATTATGTTTTTATTTTATTTTTTCTAAAAAAAACGGAATTTTTTGAAAATTTCGTTTTTTGGAACTTGGAAAAAAATTAAATGGAATTTTTTATTAAAAAATAAAATGAATTTTATCGTGCTCTCATCATAACACTGAGTTAGCTGATGTCAGCACGGCTGCAGCATGGCTAGTGCTGCTGCTGAGGGGCCTGAGCAACCAGTTTTAGTCACAAACGAGAAGGGAAAATTTGCTACATTTTGTTTTACTTTCTCAAAAAACTAAAATAGTTGTTGTTTACAAGTGTTGTTAAATGTTGCACTACATTTCACTTAATTTAAAAATACTTTGTATATGGTTCATAATTTGTATTTTCAACTTTATCAAAGGAAATTATGCTTCTAAATTTTTGCCTTTTTTTGCCCAGTGGAATCAAAAATGGTATCGAGTATGAAATTCTAGTTTCGTGACAACCCTAGGAAAGAATACGTCCTTGTTACCGGGAGCTCAACGCTCTTACAGGGACCTCAGCGCTCTTACAGGGAGCTCAGCGCTCTTACAGGGAGCTCAGCGCTCTTACAGGGAGCTACACATCTTACTATCATTAAACCACAGAGATCCACAGATTTATTAATGGTCAGATTTAACACTTTTATGGAAGGATAAAAGCTAACATGTCACACTGAGTGTGAAATAAATTTTGGCATAAAACTATCGTCACTATTCATCTGTCCCAACTTGAAATGCAATGTTTTTAATTATATTTCAAGTGTTTACAGACAAAGCTGGTCCCATTAGACAGCAGTGTTTGGAATAACGGCGTTTAAAATAACGGTGCTAGCTAACGGCGTTTGTTTTTCAGTAACGGGGTAATCTAACTAATTACTTTTTATGCCTTTACAATGCCGTTATCATTAATGAACGTTCAATGCGGTGCGTTACATGCACTGATTGAATAAACTGTGATCTGAAAGCATCCCTGGCTTCTTACTCAGCTGTTGTGAGGAGGCGGGTTAAAAACAAGGTGAGTGATTATGATTGGCTAAGGCGGAGTCATGTTTCATGGTAGCCAATAGGGCTGTCAACGAATATTCTAAATTGGAATAGTAAAAAAATATTAAAATTCGAACGTGAGAATTAATATTTGAATATTACTAAAAACATTATATATATATTATGGGAAAAATACGCCCGCGGTAGGTTTTTATATAGTTCAATGGGTAGCAGGCACACCTGTCTGCTGTGCTAGCACTGCTTGAGAGGTCAGAGACAGGTCGCAGGAGTGACATCAGGTGCATATGGAAGATGACAGAAAGTGCAGAGCCCAACTCGACCACAGCAGTGAAAGTGATTTTAACCCCAACACGTCTAAATCGCCACAGATCTGGAGAAGCGTTATTGTCAGGAAAAGGGCGCATTTATGCTGCTTAAGTTACCTGGATCCACGCTTTCATCTCCTCGTTCATTTGAAAGAGGAGCAGAGACGGCAGGTGCAGGTGGCTATTCTGGAGGAGATGAAACAAGTGAATGTGGCCAAAGGCACAGGCAGTGAGGCCGCTAGTGAACAACCCCGTGATCAGCAAACGCAACCCGCTGAGAAAACTGCGTTATCTGCTATGGGGTGTCTCTTCAGAGACACGTATTGCACAGACAGCCCAGACCAGGAGGACATCAGCCTGCTGCTTCAAAAAGAGACGTCGATGTATGAACAAGAATCTCCAATTCCTGTCATGTGGTAGAAAGCTCTGGGAGATACCCTCACATCGCACAGATGGCAAAGAAACATCTTTCCATCCCCGGATCATCAGTGCGCTCTGAACGCATATTTTCCACCGCTGGGAATATAGTAAATAAAGAGATCAGCACAAGCCCCTTCAAATGTGGACCGTCTTGTGTTTTTGGTAAATAACCTGTAGGCCTGATCCTACGCCAGTGATAGCGCAGTCAGTTTTCGGTCCTTTTTTTATACAAGCACCAAGAATGTAAGTAGCCTTTTTCGGTTTTAATAGCACTTCATTTTTTATGAACCTCAGGGTATAAGTTATTTGTATAAACAGAAATATTACTAAAGTGTAGGCTACTGTACTTGAGTGAATTGATATTCATTAATAAAGTAGGTAGAAAAGTTCCATGTTTACGGCAGCTCGCTCGGAACGTTCAGTTCTATACTGTAAAAAATGTTTCTGAAGCCTGCTACATTTGGTTATGCGTAGAGAGCGTGAGGGTGCGGGCAATAATACGTTCAAGGTTGTCAAATGTTTTAACTTGAATAAAAAAAAAACAAGTAGTGAATATGTCTCTCTCAAGATTTTTTGAGCAATTTTGACAGCCCTAGTAGCCAATCAGAGCCAGTGTTTTTACTCATGTGACCACACACACACGCACAACAAATTTGATGAATCAGCAGAGATGGTGAGCGTGGAGCAGTCCGAGCAAAAGTTGTTATTTTTAAGGTAACGATACAAACACTACTTTAAACTAATTATGGTCAAAGACAAGAATGTACATGTGAAGTGTTCATTATATCCAGGAGTGAAGACTTTGTCCACATCTGTTGTAAACATCTCTAATTTAATGAAGAACCTCACGACACACATCTAAAAAATCTGAATTATTTGACATAAAGCAACTTTTTTTTTTTTTAACAGTAACGCAAATAGTTACTTTCCGTAGTTACTTTTATTATAGAGTAATTCAGTTACTTTTTGGAACAAGTAGTGAGTAACTATAACTAATTACTTTTTTAAAGTAACGTTCCCAACACTGTTAGACAGTAATGTAAATATTGTGATTATTACACCAGAATATCCCATTAGTATACTCTCAATATATATATATGATTAAATCATCAAGTCTGATCTAGTTTATTTATAGTAAATCAGTGATATTTATCAACCATAACTTTATGTAAATCATCATCAGATATAAAATAAACTGGATTCATCAGCAATAAAAACACTATTGTACTTAGTTTTGCTTTTCATGTGCTTTTTATTTTTTTCTAAAATAATTTTATTATAAATAGATGATATACAATAACACTAATGCAGTGATCCATATGTACAAACATGTTTCATAAAATATCAGCTCTATGAGTCAGCAGATATTGTAGCTTTTTATAATGAATAAATGTTATTAATGAAACACATTCTAGTGATGACTTATTCAGTTTAATTTGTGTTTGTAAGGAACCTGTTTACACTTTAAGTTGAAAATTGTTTTATTCACTTATGTATTGTTTTTATTTATTGTACTTTGACCCAAGCCAAATGTAAAAGATTGTAACATTATAGAGTAAATAATTGTACGATTTATCATCCGATTAGTCGATTAATTGTTTCAATAATCAATGACTAGTCGACTATTAAAATAGTCATTAGTTGCAGCCCTAGACACTACACCATGGCACTAGCATTGAGATGCAGAAAGCTAAAGTAACCAATAAATAATGTAAATACAGTACACTGACTAAAATGAAATATATATGATAAAATAACTAATAACTTTCATGTTTTTCATGATGTAGGCTGTCAATCATTGAGTTTCCTGGTTTTACTCCTTGGTCATGTTAACACGTTTTTATTTAAGTTCATTTATTTTACTTTGAAATGTGACCAGCAATGTCTTGTTTTAAGATTCACTAGGATTTAACTTCAGTGAAAACAATTCATATTATTTATTTTAATTGTATTTTTTTGTGTCCCTTAAAATGTGATTCAAAATTGTGCCTTTTTGTAAGACTCTATGTTTAAGTATCGTTAATAAATGGCTTATAATATCACATAATAGTCATTATTTCACAATTCCTCTCAACTTTTAACATTTTTTTTTTTTTTTTTTTTTAAACACGGTGGGCTTCACTACCCCCAGACTTAGCACGTTTTCTGGGGAAAACCCTGGGTCAGGACCCAGAAGTGGGTCGTGAACAGCTGGTCAAAATAAATAAATACTTAAGTAAATGTCTCTCATGTTGGACTTGTCCTTTATTTTGAAAGAAACTTTTCTTTTGATAGGCATGCTGTTAAATGCATGTTGCACAGGAAAATATATATATTTATATTTTTAAAAATATTATACATGTGTGTTGTCGACAGCTATTTTTGAAAGACTAAATTTTGTTGGTTGAGTTCCAAAAAAAAGTGGGTCATGATTTAATAACTGTGGCAAAATGTGGGTCACAGGGTGAGACCAGTTGAGAACCTGGTTTACAGGATAATAAATGAAATGAATATAAATTACAGTATTGGTTATTTACAAACTTTAAATAAAATACAAATGAATAAATATTATTTTTGTTAAGTTATTACTAATTAATGACATTAATACTGGATATTAATGAAAACATTAATCAGATAAAGTATCTTCTTAACTACATTTGCTATAGTAAATAGAGAGCCCTAATAAAGACTGTCCACAGGGTTATTGGTGTTATTGTTGACGCTTCCTTTGTGGGTGTGACTTTGTAGACGGTCCCTGCCCACTAGGGATGGGTGATATGAATACAAAATTATCCCGATAATTTCTGGTATCTATCATGATAACGATAAACACCACGATAAATAAAAAATTATAAATAAATAAAATAATTCCCAACTTACAGTGTAAACAGGATCCTTACTAACACAAATAAATGTTATTACACCAACATTAGACACATTTAAAAAAAAAAAAAAAAAAGCACATCAAAAGCAAAAATAACTCCATCAGTGTTTTTACTGTTGTTGAATCTTGTTTCATTTATCTTATGAGTTTCATAAAGTTATGGTTGATAAATATTTCTCTGATTTCCTAAAATTAAACCAGATCAAGCTGATGATTTAATCATTTAATGTAATAATATCAATAGTTACATTAGTCTAATAGGACCAGCTTTGTCTGTGAACACTTGAAATATAATTAAAAAATACTGCGTTTCACAAGTTGGGATGGATGAATAGTGACATTAATATTATGCTAACATTTATTTCACACAACGTGTGACATGTTTAGCTTTTATTCTTCCATACAAGTGTTAAATCTGACCATAAACAAATCTGTGGTTTTATGACAGTAAGACGTGTTCTTTTTACTTGGTCTATTATTTATATGGAGTAGGGATGTAACGATTAATCGTAAGGCAGTTAAAAATCGATTCATTTGGGTCAAGGGCTATGTATATAGGTGTTCCTAGGGGGACCGATTTGAGTGTGACACGGTCCGGAGCTAGAGCCGGCTGCAGTAATATGTATGCTGAGAGGCACGAGGATAAATAAAGAGCAACTGAGAAATAACAACGTCCATTCTGTATGCGTTAAGACGGAGTAAAGGGAACAGAATGAAACAATAGGTATCACGGTTGATATCGATTTTCTGAAAATTGAATCGTAGTACTGTTTTTAACTATCCACAAGTGTAGGCGGCGGGCGGAGTCTGCTAATAGTTTTTTTCTGGCTGCCTTCTACTCTTAAATATGTTTATAAATGATTCCTTACCCCTTTAGCACCGAATTTATATCTGTATTATTACTTGAATATCTGTAAAAGTCACGTTTTTCTATTAGCTCTGTCTGCTAGCATAGCATCTCTTCTTCACTGCAAAATATCTGCATGCCAACCAACCACTGTGTTACCAGCGCCCTCTGCTGGTCCAAACAAATATGATATAAATCAGTGCAATCACGTTTTTTTTTTTTTATTTTAAAGTCCAATTGTTAAGGCACAAAACACATTTTCAGTTGCACTTTTAAAAGAAAAAGAACTATTATGCAGTTTTGCATTGTTTATTATAGAACCAGAATTTAAATTAATAGGCTTTATTTTCATTTGTATTATTTCTTTATTTATTTCATTCAAGATTTATTTTTAGTTAAATTGCATTGTTTTGATTATTTTTTCAAGGAATTCTTTTGACAATGAAAAATAAAATGAAAATAGTACAGCATTTTCTAGTTTTTTTTCCCAAAAAAAAACATTTGTCTACAGTGGGTTCACGATACTATTCTCTCGCGATTTATTTACAAAATGGGACTGTAGACAAATGATGATTGAAAAATATTCTTTTGACAATGAAAAATAAAAGGAAAATAGTACAGTATTTTCTAGTTTTTTTCCCAAAAAAAATAAAGGAATATTTTCTTGATAAACTATTCAAAACAATGCAATTTAACTTAAAAAAAATCTTGCAAAACTGCATAATAGTTCTTTTTAAAAGTGCAACTGAAAATGTATTTTGTGTCTTAACAATTGGACTTAAAAAAAAAACAAAAAAAAACGTCATTGCACTGATTTACGTCATATTTGTTTTGGACCAGCAGAGGGCGCTGGTAACCCAGTGGTCGGTTGGCATGCAGATATCTTGCAGTGAAGAGGAGATGCTATGCTAGCAGACAGAGCTAATAGAAAAACATGACTTTTACAAATATTCAAGTAATATTACAGATATTATTTCGGTGCTAAAGGGGTAATTAATCATTTATTAACATATTTAAGAGTAGAAGGCGGCCAGAAAGAAAGTAGTAGCAGACTCTGCCGCCGCCTACACTTCTGCTGGTTAAAAACAGTACTGCGATTCAATTTTCAGAAAATCGATATCAACCGTGATACCTATGAATCAACTTTTTAACTGCCTTATGATTAATCGTTACATCCCTAGCTCCAGAGAATAATAAGTTGGCAATAAACAGAGATAGTTTTGGCCTGTGGAACAAGGTTTTTAGGGGCATTCTTGGCTAAATTGAGGAACAAATGGCCCGTGGCCCTCGCTAATTTCCAACATGGGAAAATATCGTTTTTATCGTGGGATGATATATTCTTACGGTGAGAATGTTTTTGACAATAAAATATCGCACATTCCTACTGCCCACTCCTTAGCTCACTAACATAAAGTGTGTTTTTCTGTAGTTTGTTCTCTGTGTTCCACTGAGTACACACAGGTTGTTCCACCTTTACATCGTCACATATTGATAGAGAAATGTGAGTGTGAATGAAGTGGGTCACCAGTTAAACTAGTCTCCAGTGTGTGTGTAACAGCGGATGAATGTGGTGAGTGAGTGAGTGAATGAATGGAAACACACGGAGTGTTCTAACCTCTTCCTTCACAGAGCACACATCTGAAAACTCCTCCGTTTCTTCTTCTCCGCTTTTCTCCATCTTTGGAGCAAACATTCCGTCCCACACATGGTCGGGATGACGAAGCTCCTCCAGCACAGCTTTCCTCCTGCAGCCTTCATCATCATCATCATCATCACTGTCCGTCTTACTCATACTCAGCTTCACTTCCCTCCATAATATTTGTTCCTTTTCCTCTTCTTCTTCTAGTTTAACGGTAGTCATCATCCAGCTCTGTCCGTCCTCCATTTCACTGCTTTGTTCCTGACTCTAGCTGGTTGCCAGATATAACCGACGATTCCCCGCATGAAATATGTTGAATATCCACAGAAATGCCCCAAAAACCATCCGTTTATCATCCAAATAAAACATAAATATCACCTTTAACCAACGTTATTCACTGTTTATTCAGTAAGTTAGTTATTTTATAATCTCACAATCAGCGGGAAAATACTCAACCTGGCAACTGTTGCGCTGACGTCACAATCAACTTTTTTTTTTTTTTTTTTATAAACTTTTAAAAACAAACCAGTCAGAATAAATGTGTTTAATGGTGATTTAAAAGTGAATAAAGTAGTTACAGACTGAAGGATTTGGTCTGTGGATGATTTAATGAATTTCAGAGGAAATTTGTTGAGTATAAATTAATTTATGATTAAATTATTATTGGTTTGTTCTCTAAAACAATAGATATTGTAGATAAATATTGTGCAAGCAGTGAAAGTAAAGTCACTGAGAGATCACATTAAATCTACTGTTCATTTTACCTTATTTAGAAAAAGAATTATATATTTTTTAAAAGGAAAAAAAAATAAATTTAAGCAGACATTAAACCATAATGTTTTTCTTCTTCATTTGAAAATAAATGTATATTTACAAGGTATTAACTCTGATTTTAGTAAAAAAAAAATATATTCTGATGATATATTTGTGTTTGCTGAAGGCTAAAGAAAGTTTCATCCCCATCCAAGAAACATGAAAACACAATCACATATAACATGGAGGACAGGAGGTATATTTATATTTATAGTGAGACAGTTGAGCTTTGTTTTGTTTTTGTTTACATGTAAGCACACAAATATGTTACACATTTTATTACAGAATTACATTCTGGGTCTGGATTCTGGTTTTCAGATTAACTTTGTTTTAAAATTTAAGGAAAAAAGTAAAGTTTTATTTTTTATTTTTGTAAAACTAAATTTTTCATTGACAAAAGTAAATATTTAAAGCTGTTTTCACATTCTCTAAATGAGTTAAAAATATTTAAAAACTATTTAACATGTGTCTGCTACATCAGAATAAACACAATCTGCTTTCTGCAAAATAGATGAATTCATAATAATATCAGACTTGTATTAGATTTATTAGATTATGTACATTTAGTAGAAAATGATTATACTTTTTATAGAATTATTTAAAGCTTTTGACAAACTCAGACACCAATTTATTTTACTTTTGTCATTGCATTTATTTGGATTTGGTAAAAAAAAAAAAAAAAAAATATATATATATATATATATATATATATATATATATTAATAATTAATTATTGTAATGCTATATAATAGAATTACAAATGCAGTTTTATGTCTATCTGGTGTTAATAAATGATTTAATATAGACAGAGGTTTACACCAGGGAAACCCAGTCAATCCTCTGTTGTTTATCATAGCAGCAGAATTATTAGCTTTATATATTAAATATGATGATGATATTAACCCATTAAATGTTGTGGGTAATCCTATGATAATATATTATGATTATATCATATATATAATCTTATAATTAGCAGATGACAGCATTATATCATTTTTAATTCTGTCCAAATTCTCATTGTCCTAAAAGCAGTTTCTACTTTCTCTGAGGCTTCAAGATTATATTTAAATATTAAAAAAGTGAAATTTTGACAAATTTTAATAACACACACTTTAATTCATCATATTTCAGTCAAAAATCAGATAAAATATTTGGAAATCACTATTAGTACAAATATTTTTAGACAGGAAACGTTCTAATATTGAAATTGCTATAGAAAAAAAAATCTAAAAAACTTAAATAGCTACGAAGAAACATTTCAGTATTTGATAGAATATTGTTCATAAAAACTGAAGGTATTTCCAGATGAATCTACCTGCTCCAGAAATATGTATTTAAAAAATAATGTAATTATTAATAATTTCATGTTATAATAAAAAGTGATATTATAAAGTCAGTAGAAGAGGACGTTATGAATGTCATTTACTGTGAGACAATGAATGGTGAAATCACATGAAGGTGTTTACAAACTTTAGTTAAACATGAAAATGATTTATGCTTTACATTATACCAGCTTATCTTTGTCAAAGGGTTGGACCAATCACTTTCTTCTAACATGTGATTTTCATCCTTTAAGTGATCACATGATCATATGCAGGTGTTATTATATTATAAAATGCTTTATAATCACCACTTCAGTCCACATAAAGCTACAATCTGGAATAACAGCTGTATTTTATACAAGAGGAAAACTTTATTCTTTAAAGATTGGATTGAAAAGGGACAATAATACATTTAATGGATGACAATGGTAATATTTACAATCATTGTGATTTTAAAGATAAATGTTCTCAGAAACAACATTCATTAGTAGTCAGGGCTATTCCTATTGCCTTGATTCATTTCATTAAAGGAATATTACAGTATTCATCAGTATAGATCATAGACAGTTTTTACAAATCGTAGATTTTATAATACAGTAAGTGTGTGTGATATTATAATATTTATAATAATGGTATTGTGCTATTAGAGGGTGAGGGGAGGAGCCAACAACAAGTTAATAATAGACTAATATGTGGGGGAAAGGCAGAGGCGTAGCTCCACATTTTGGACCCTGGGTAATAACCATATTGTTGGGCCCCTCCTGTAACTTTTTTTTCACCTGGAAACTAAACTAGTATTCTGATATAAACTTTCCTTTTTTCTTCACATTAACCCAGGAGTTCTCAACCTTCTTTGGGTCGTGACCCCATTTTAATATCACAAATGTCCAGTGACCCCTGAGACATTTTTATTTCTAGAATTAGTTTTTGATCATGTTTAATGAAGTGTGTTACAGATACAGAGTAGCCAGGATTATATATTTATATACTGTATTTTATTTGAACTAGATGTATATATTTGAGAAAGATTATGTATAGGGTACAGTTATTTTATATTTATTGTGTGTGATGTGTATTTGAAAAACAATAACTCCAAAAACACAATTTTAATCAGTTTTTACCTACCTGTAAGAAAATGGATCCTGTACTGTTGGAACTGAAAGGTTTCATATTATTCTAACATACTTTTTTTTTTAAAAGTTTATCATAGAATAGAATAGAACAGAATAGAACTTTATTAATCTCCAAGAAGGAACATTTGCAAAAAAAAAAAAAAAAAGTTTAGTAAATGAACCAGGATTAGAGCTCAGGTCCCCCTCACAGGAGGCAAGAAACCTACCACTGAGCTAAACCACTGACCTCAAACCTTCACAACCAGCTTTACTAAAATAATAGAGTAAATGCAAAGTTCATTGTATGATGACAACATTTTAACAGCAGGCAGAGATCATTCATATTATAATGTGATATTGTTTCTTTTTTCAGATTTAAATGAAACAATATGCTGGAGTTTCCATTAGGGATGCACCCAAATGAAATGGTTTGACCGAAACACTGAAAGAAATGATTATGTAAATTATTAGAGCCATTGCATTTCTGGCTCTGAATGTTACTAACCACTTTAATTAAAACATTGCAATTGTATAAATTAATATTAATGCTTCAAAGAATAAACAATTAAACATATGAACATATTTATTTAGCACTGATTTTCCAATATAAAATAAAATAATAAAATGTTTAACCTGACCCCACTCATACATTAAATAATATTGTACAGGCCTATAACTGATGGAAGAGAGTCACATTAAATATGTTATATAATAAAAACATAAAGTGCATTGAAGTTCTTGATGAAAATCAGCTTCTATTGGTTTTATTTATTATTCAAACATGTTCTTTAGATGCACACACAGCTCTGTGTACATTTCTTGTGCATGCTGGTTTAATTTTAATGATCTTTAAAACGTGGACCATGTACAGTCGTGGTAAAGTTCAGACGTGCACTGACAGCAGAATTGTGTCACAAATATAACGTCATATAAAACCAGATGCTATTGACGTGCAGCCATGTTCCAGATTTCTGTGTAGTGTAGTGTGTAGGGGTCTGTGTAGTGTATAGTGGTCTGTGTAGTGGTCTGTGTAGTGTGTAGTGGTCTGTGTAGTGGTCTGTGTAGTGTGTAGTGGTCTGTGTAGTGTGTAGGGGTCTGTGTAGTGTGTAGTGGTCTGTGTAGTGTGTAGTGGTCTGTGTAGTGTGTAGGGGTCTGTGTAGTGTGTAGGGGTTTGTGTAGTGTGTAGTGGTCTGTGTAGTGGTCTGTGTAGTGTGTAGTGGTCTGTGTAGTGTGTAGGGGTCTGTGTAGTGTGTAGGGGTCTGTGTAGTGTGTAGGGGTCTGTGTAGTGTGTAGTGGTCTGTGTAGTGTGTAGGGGTCTGTGTAGTGTGTAGGGGTCTGTTTAGTGTGTAGGGGTCTGTGTAGTGTGTAGGGGTCTGTGTAGTGTGTAGGGGTCTGTGTAGTGTGTAGTGGTCTGTGTAGTGTGTAGTGGTCTGTGTAGTGTGTAGGGGTCTGTGTAGTGTGTAGGGGTCTGTGTAGTGTGTGTAGTGGTCTGTGTAGTGTGTAGGGGTCTGTGTAGTGTGTAGTGGTCTGTGTAGTGTGTAGGGGTCTGTGTAGTGTGTAATGGTCTGTGTAGTGTGTAGGGGTCTGTGTAGTGTGTAGGGGTCTGTGTAGTGTGTAGGGGTCTGTGTAGTGTGTAGTGGTCTGTGTAGTGTGTAGGGGTCTGTGTAGTGTGTAGGGGTCTGTGTAGTGTGTAGTGGTCTGTGTAGTCTGTAGGGGTCTGTGTAGTGTGTAGGGGTCTGTGTAGTGTGTAGGGGTCTGTGTAGTGTGTAGTGGTCTGTGTAGTGTGTAGGGGTCTGTGTAGTCTGTAGGGGTCTGTGTAGTGTGTAGGGGTCTGTGTAGTGGTCTGTGTAGTGTGTAGGGGTCTGTGTAGTGTGTAGTGGTCTGTGTAGTGTGTAGGGGTCTGTGTAGTGTGTAGGGGTCTGTGTAGTGGTCTGTGTAGTGTGTAGGGGTCTGTGTAGTGTGTAGGGGTCTGTGTAGTGTGTAGGGGTCTGTGTAGTGTGTAGTGGTCTGTGTAGTGTGTAGGGGTCTGTGTAGTGTGTAGGGGTCTGTGTAGTGTGTAGTGGTCTGTGTAGTGTGTAGTGGTCTGTGTAGTGTGTAGTGTGTTAACGGAAGATACACGTAACTACAGTGTCTACGTGACACACAAACATAAAACACACTTACTGCTCCATCAACTCTGCTCAGAAAACTCTTTAGTGCTCAGATGTATTAAATACAGACGCTCTGTGAGTCCACGGACAAGTTGGTCAGTTTCTAGACAAGCGCGCACTGACCACGGTGTTTTCTCCCATCATCACATCATTAGCTTGTTTCACATGTTCATTTGTTGTGGTGAACTGCCATGAAGTGTCGTAATGTGTGCACTGTGTCTGATGCACTGATGTATATTCCTCTTGCTTTTCAAATGTAATCCACCAAAGTAATCTCTATTTTTATTAAAAAAAAAACTGTAATCTGATTACATGTTTTTTAATATACTGTAATGGATTACCATTACATGTTTTTTGTATCCATATTCCTTAACGCCATTAATTGTAATCTGTTACTCCCCTAGCCTGCAAATAGTATATACTGTAAATACATGCCTACACATATACTGTACACACTTAAACACATATGTAGTGAGAGGAAAAATTATGGGAAAAAAACAACTGGTATTTTTTTCCAAAGCAATGTGATCTGACAGAAGGTTCTTCCAGTGGATGATGTGTTTGGATTTTTTACATTTCTCGTTAATGAGGATGGTATACATATAGATATATGTAAAATGTGTGTGTGTGTGTGTGTGTGTGTGTGTGTGTGTGTGTGTGTGTGTGTGTGTGTGTGTGTGTGTGTGTAGGTGTGTCTCTGCTATGGATCAGGACACGGTGAAGGAACAACATGAGATCCAGACTGAAAATCAGAGGTGAGACCACGTCAGAGCTCAGCACTCACACCTCTGTACATCAGTGTTACACTGTGTGTGTGTGTGTGTGTGTGTGTGTGTGTGTGTGTGTGTGTGTGTGTGTGTGTGGGTGTGGGGCAGCTTCAGGTTGGACTGGTTCTACATATTTTATCCAGTGAAGTAATGAGGGTGTGTTAGAGTCCCAGCACTCACACACACACACACACACACACACACACACACACACACACACACACACAAACAAGTAAATAAAAGTTAATTTAAATAAAGATCTTAGTGACAAGTTCAAAATATAAATGATTAATATTATTAGATTAAAGGCATTGCACTAACAACCTTAACCAAAATAAAAACAACAATAATTGAGCTTAAACAGCTGCAGCTTGAAGACTTTAGTACAAACTGTAACTTTGATATTAAATAGAAACATTTATAGTGGCTCTAGTGATAATTTAGCTCATCAAGTATTATTATTATTAATACTAAAATGTTTTACTATTGACATTCATATTTTGTGAAAAGATCCAAAACTTCCAGATTTAACAATAAATAATGAAATATCAGTAATGAACACACATAAACATCAAGCTATTAAGACTAAAATCAAAATTAAAATACACAGTTAAATGACATTAAACTACAATGAAATAAATGAATAGACCGCTGTTGCCATGCAATCAGTGTTTTTTTAACAGCTAATGCTCTGCTAGCTGCAAACAGCTAACGCTCTGCTGGCTGCTAACAGCTAACGCTCTGCTAGCTGCTAACAGCTAACCCTCTGCAAGCTGCTAACAGCTAATGCTCGGCTAGCTGCTAACAGCTAACGCTCTGCTAGCTGCTAACAGCTAACGCTCTGCTAGCTGCTAACAGCTAACGTTCTTGAAGTGTATCAAAGTATTTAACATCCTGATATTAAAAGGTTTTTACTCTTTTGAACAAAGATGAACTGTTTCTTATACATCACAGCAAAGAGCTTAGAGACCTTCATTTTTGAGTCAGTGTACCACTGAGATATATTTAAACTTGGGGGGTCAAACAACAAGCTCCCTGTTTCACTGATTGATACGTTGTCTTTTTCTCATCTATTTCTAGAGCAAGGTGATTCCATATATGGTGATGAGATATGACCCTGTAGGATGACCTTTCTCTTGTCTATATAGACACTAGCTCATAGTATAGATCATACTTGGACTGCATTAACAAATGTGGAATCATGAAAATAATTTAATTTGGCAAAATCATATTAATTTGTACACAACTTAAATTGTTTGAAGCTTGTTCTCATTATTATTTCCATATTTTCCAGCGTAAAAGATGTTTTTTTTTTTTCATTCAAAGTTGAGTGTGTGAACAATGTGGGGACTTCCCTCATTGTAACACCATGATTGATCACGTGATCAACCAAAGTGGTTCAGATCTCATCAGAGATTACAGTCCTTTGCTTTCCTCTTCCTCCTCCTCTTCCTCTCACTCCTCTGGCTCCGCCTCTGTTTCTAATGTTGGCATCCATTGGTCCAAAACAGAAACACTCACCTGTTGTCCTTTTATGCTGAAGCTCTGATTGATAATTGTAAAACTGTGTGACAGATGTTTGGTCATGTGATCAGTCAAGTGAGCATCGTAGAGCAATGCTTGACAAAGTTTCAGGTCGAACTCGCACCGCGTTGGGGAGATATTCGCTCCACACACACAGACCTACACGCACGCGCAACACACACACACACACACAGACCTTTCTGTGTATAACACCCTAACCATTTTAATATCACAAATGTCCAGCGACCCAGATAAATTTTTTTTAGAATTTGTTTTTGATCATGTTTATTAAAGTGTGTTAAAGTTAGATACAGAGTAGCCAGGATTAGATATTTATATACTGTATCTTTTTTAACTAGATTTAAATATTTGAGAAAGTTTACGTATAGAAAACTGTTTTTTGATATTTGTTGTGTGTATTTTTTTTTTTTTTACCAAATACTGGACTTTTAAACCCCATTTTAATTCCAGGCTGAAATGCAATAACCTAATGACTCCATATCCATTGCTTGTATTTTATAAAACTGTTTTATTATATTTAATGGTTTATTGAATATTGTGTTTGTGACATACTTTTGCTACAATATATATACATCTTTTAAATAACTTTATTTTCATTTAAGATTTGACGTGCAAAAGGAATGTTCCAGCATTTAAATATGTGTGAGTGCACGTAGTTAATCTCAAATTAAATAATATATTGTCTAAAAAAAGATGTGAGTGTTTTAAATCTCTGGAGAACTGAATAAACAGTTGATTTCCCTCATTTCACCTTCTCTCCCTTTCTTTGACTTTTTGTCCTGGTTTTCCAGACTGTGGTTAATAACCATCTTATTTTCACACAGGGCCCTTTTTATTCACATTTAAATAATCTAAAAATGTTTCAAATGCATATATATATATATATATATATATATAATAAGCAGACTTCTGAGGGCCCCCCCACCCCTTGCCCTGGGTACTCAGTACCCTTTACCACCCCAGTCCGATGCCCCTGGGGAAAGGAATGATAATGAAAAAAAAAAAAAAAATAATAATAATAATAATCAAAAAAAAAATTAAAATACATCAAACAAATCAAAGAGAACAAATGGTATAAAAATCCTGCTGGTGAAACCTGTACATGTTCTAAAAGGAGTAGGAGGAAGTATATAATTATATGATCCTGCCACATGTAATATCTAGTACTATACATATCATCTTCTTATAATATACACCTATTTACACTATAAATATACATATATAAAGTATATACACAAAATTAATTGGTATATATCTATATAATCATACAATTTATGTGATCAACTATACATTCATCTCTCCACACATACACATGTATATACACACATATTTACAATTTTATCCCTTTAACATTTATGCTTCAAGAAGATAAACTTTATGTATTTATGTTTAAATTGCTTTAAATTCAGACATATATATATATATATGCACAATAGATTGAGAGAAGAGAGGGAAAATGAGAGAAAGAAAAGAGAATTAAGTAAAAATACATTAATCAATTAAATAATTTAATTAAATTAAAATACATCATAAATAAAAGTAAGGGGGATCAATGATAGTTTCAACACCTAGCAGGAGTAGGCTAACCCAGGGCCACAGAGGCCCCCCCCCCCCCCCCCCCCCCCCTCCACCGAGTGGCGCAATTTTTGGTATGGGTGGTCTTTGTGGTCTTCTATATCTACCGTGTAAACTTCACAGCCCTCAAAATAATAATTCAGCTGAAATAAATTGTATTTATATGTTATGATGTAATAAACCACGCCCACTTTGACCAATCACAAATAACTTTGAGATATGGCATCAGGAGGGACCCAAGATCATACCCATCAAATTTGGTAAAAATTGGCATTTTAAGAGATATAAATATTCCATATTTGCAGTGCCCCCTGGTGGCCTAAATTATTCAAATTTGGTGCATACCCCCACAGTCACATGCCAACTCAGGATCTCAGATTTGGTGTTGTTAGCATTTATTTTGACTCAGATATGTACCAGTTCACGTTTTTATAGCAAGCTAGAAAACGTTACTCGATAATAATTTGTGAAGCATTAGCATCACAGTGTGTAGCATTTAGAGTTGGCATCACAGTGTGTAGCATTTAGAGTTAGCATCACAGTGTGTAGCATATAGCGTTAGCATCACAGTGTGTAGCATTTATCGTTAGCATCACAGTGTGTAGCATTTAGAGTTGGCATCACAGTGTGTAGCATTTAGAGTTAGCATCACAGTGTGTAGCATATAGCGTTATCATCACAGTGTGTAGCATTTAGAGTTGGCATCACAGTGTGTAGCATTTAGAGTTTGCATCACAGTGTGTAGCATACAGCGTTAGCATCACAGTGTGTAGCATTTACCGTTAGCATCACAGTGTGTAGCATTTAGAGTTGGCATCACAGTGTGTAGCATTTAGAGTTAGCATCACAGTGTGTAGCATATAGCGTTAGCATCACAGTGTGTAGCATTTACCGTTAGCATCACACTGTGTAGCATTTAGCGTTGGCATCACAGTGTATAGTATTTAGTGTTAGCTTCACAGTGTGTAGCATTTAGCATTAGCATCACAGTGTGTAGCATTTAGCGTTGGCATCACAGTGTGTAGAATTTAGCGTTAGCATCACAATGTGTAGCATTTAGCGTTAGCATCAAAGTGTGTAGCATTTAGCGTTAGCATCACAATGTGTAGCATTTAGCGTTAGCATCAGAGTGTGTAGCATTTAGCGTTAGCCTCACAGTGTGTAGCATTTAGCATTAGCATCACAGTGTGTAGCATTTAGCGTTAGCATCAGAGTGTGTAGCATTTAGCGTTAGCATCACAGTGTGTAACTGTACTGTCCCTTGTGGGAAGAGTTATTTACGTGTTGAGTTTCTTGTGTTTTGTCCATACAGGGCTACCATAGTTCTTGTGTTTTTGTCCACATAGAGCTTCCGTAGTTCAGTCATGCTCCTAACAGTCTCACAGCAAGTAACACTTCACAGTGTTTAAGCCTTTAACATCCCATTTTGGCTCTACAAAAATATCTGTCTGTAAGTATTTGAATGATAGTAATCTTAGCTTCTATTAGATGCCAACATTAGTCATTTTAGCATGTTTATAGTTCATAATTTGTAAGAAAATATTCGGCGCTAATACCGTTAGCATCCCAATGGCAGTTTCCATGTAAATTAGCATTGTGCTAATCGCTTGTTAATGCTGCTGTTTTTTGAGGGTTTTTGTTAATTCGAAATCTTGGAAAAACTCACTTGTTAACTTGGAGAAACTACAAATCCATAGACAGTATGTAAACACGTCACTGCAATCTACCTGTCAAAGAGAGTTGTGTGTTTTTGCGGACGCTTCTACATCAGCCATATCAGCAGTCGCATACGTTCGAGCTACAAACACTGAAGGTCACGTCCACGTAGGCTTCTGCATGGGCAAGTCCAAATTATCTCTGAGACAAGTCCACACAGTACCTCACTTGGAGCTATGCGCTTCAGTTTTGGCGGTAGAGCTGGGGGACATGCTACTAGATGAACTTGACATTGAAATTCACAAAGTGAAATACTACACTGACAGCCGAGTAGTCTTAGGCTACATCAACAACACTAGCCGAAGATTCTACGTTTATGTCACTAATCGTGTTGCTCGCATCAGAAAGTCCTCCGAGCCCAGTCAGTGGCACTTTGTGAGCCCGGAAAGCAATCCCGCCGATCATGGAACACGGCATGTGCCAGCTTCACTTCTAAGTTCTACCAATTGGTTTACTGGACCCGACTTCCTGAGGAAAAGTGATGGAGAGTGTCCTATGTGGCAAAACAGTTTTGAACTTGTTGAACCTGCCAAAGACGCAGAAGTCCGCCCACAAGTTTCAACGTTTGCAACCACAACTGTGACAAAATCGTTTGGTTCGCAAAGGTTTGGGCGCTTCTCCAGTTGGAAACGTCTTACACAAGCTATAGCCAAACTCATTCAGAAGGTCAGATCTATTTCAAAAGCTCCTGAATCAAATGAAACAAAGATGGACACTCTAACACAAGCAAAGTTAGTTATTTTACGAACTGTTCAAGGCGAGACATTTGAAAAGGAAATTCAAACTTTGAACAAAGGAGAGGACGCATTAAAACACAGTCCACTGAAAAATCTTGATGTATTTTTGGACAAAGATGGACTGGTGCGAGTGGGAGGACGTGTGTCTTCTGCTGAAATAACTCAAGAGCAAAGCCAGCCTATCGTTATTCCAAAGAAGCATCACATTGCCACTTTACTGGTTCAGTTCTACCACAAACAGGTTGCGCACCAAGGCAGACATATCACCGAAGTAGCCATCAGGTCTGCTGGTCTGTGGATCCTTGGAGGGAAAAGGATGGTGTCAAATCTTCTCAACAAATGCACAACCTGCCACAGGCTACGAGGAAATGTACAACAACAGAAGATGGCAGACATTCCAGTGGATCGTCTCACCCAAGCTCCTCCTTTCACACATGTCGGAGTGGACGTGTTTGGATCGTGGAACATCAGCATCCGCCGGACAAGAGGTGGAGTGTTAGAAAACAAACGCTGGGCAGTAATGTTTATTTGTTTAGTCACACGAGCAGTTCACATCGAGGTAGTTGAGTCCCTCTCAAGTTTGAGTTTCATAAATGCTCTCAGAAGGTTTCTGGCCATAAGAGGCCCAACCAAGCTCTTTCGATCAGATTGTGGAACTAACTTTGTGGGAGCGTGCAAAGAGCTTCAGATAAGTTCCGAAGATCCTGAGCTTCAATCATTCCTCAAAAATGAAACATGCTTTTGGAAGTTTAACCCACCTCACTCCTCTCACATGGGAGGGGTGTGGGAAAGAATGATCAGAGTGGCCCAACGTATTTTGGACGCTATGCTGCTGAAAGTCCACTCTCCAAATTTGACTCACGAAGTGCTTGTAATGCTCATGGCAGAGGTAGCAGCCATAATGAACGGTCGGCCATTAGTTCCCGTGTCATCCGACCCTTATCAACCCGACTTGCTGACAACAAGTGCATTACTCACTCAGAAAATCTGTCCCGTTGCTATTCCACCTGGGGACTTTGATTCAAAGGACTTGTACCGTAAACAGTGGAAACAGGTGCAAAGTCTTGCCAACTCATTCTGGAAACGATGGCGAGAAGAGTATCTTGCAACCCTTCAACCAAGAAGAAAATGGCAAGCAGATCAACCAAATTTATCCATTGGTGATGTTGTTCTCCTAAAGGACACTCAGGTCAAAAGAAACGAATGGCCTACTGGACTTATTGTGAACACTTATCCTGGTCGAGATAAAAGAGTACGTAAAGTAGATGTACGTGTAATTAAAGAAGGTACGGCCACGGTGTACACAAGACCGATTTCAGAAATTGTGTTATTAGTTAAAGGTTAATAGTGGTATAGCAGTATACCAGGCAGGGAGTGTACTGTCCCTTGTGGGAAGAGTTATTTACGTTTTGAGTTTCTTGTGTTTTGTCCATACAGGGCTACCATAGTTCTTGTGTTTTTGTCCACATAGAGCTTCCGTAGTTCAGTCATGCTCCTAACAGTCTCACAGCAAGTAACACTTCACAGTGTTTAAGCCTGTAACATCCCATTTTGGCTCTACAAAAATATCTGTCTGTAAGTATTTGAATGATAGTAATCTTAGCTTCTATTAGATGCCAACATTAGTCATTTTAGCATGTTTACAGTTCATAATTTGTAAGAAAATATTTGGCGCTAATACCGTTAGCATCCCTATGGCAGTTTCCATGTAAATTAGCATTGTGCTAATCGCTTGTTAATGCTGCTGTTTTTTGAGGGTTTTTGTTAATTCTAAGCTGCTTATTTTATGTTGCAATGTATATTTGCCCATTAAGATTGTAATATGCATTCTCTTTGTTTCTGTATGTTACAGTTTTACAGTCTATCCAGTAAAACACATCAAAACAGCAAGACGCTTCCTGTTCCTTTATTGGAGACTGTTCACTATCTGTAAAGCTAGTTCACACACACTAGTACAGGCAGAATAGTAACATTTAGCATTAGCATCACAGTGTGTAGCATTTAGCGTTAGCATCACAGTGTGTAGCATTTAGCGTTAGCATCACAGTGTGTAGTATTTAGCGTTAGCATCAGAGTGTGTAGCATTTAGCGTTAGCATTACAGTGTGTAACATTTAGCATTAGCATCACAGTGTGTAGCATTTAGCGTTAGCATCACAGTGTGTAGCACTAACTCTCATCCAGTCAGTGTGCTGTTAAACTTCAGAGCTCCAGATATCTGTTGTGAAACTCAGAGCTTTGACATCTTTTATCTCCTCTAATGTGTGTTTACACTCTTTACCATGATACTCAGGTAGCGCTGTCTGTCTCACACTCAAATTTTCAGCTCATCATCTCGTGACGTGGAGATGGATCAGGACATGGTGAAGGAACAACATGAGATCCAGACTGAAGATCAGAGGTGAGACCACGTCAGAGCTCAGCACTCACACCTCTGTACATCAGTGTTACACTGTGTGTGTGTGTGTGTGTGTGTGTGTGTGTGTGTGTGTGTGTGTGTGTGTGTGTGTGTGTGTGTGTGTGTTCAATGACCAGGAAGCAGCTCACATCTGGACCTGGACCCAGCTGTGTGTCCTTTAGAAGTGACCGGTCCATGATTAAACCCATTAACTTCAAAGGTGTTCCATCTACTGACCCACAGTGAGTCCACATAATGAAGGTTGCTGGTTGTCTTCCTGATGGTCCAGGGGCCTCATTTATTGATCCGTTCATAGAACTGGTTCTAAATACGTTCAGACCAATGAAATGTAGATTGTGCACCAGTACAAAAAGAATCAGTATTTATGAAGCGTGTGGACAGAGGTCGTACACACAGCAGTGTTGATTCATCCCACCTGTTCTAATGCTACGTTCACACCAAACGCGGCTTCTGCGGCACAAGCGAACAGATTACATGCAAAGTCAATGGTTTAGACGCGCTGGGAGGCGAATTATTCGCCGGTGGGGCGGCGCGAACTGTTTCGCGCGTTGAACGCGAATGCTGCGGCAAGCGCGCTCCCGATTTTCGCGTTGTTCGCCGTTCGCTTGAGTTGAAAATATTGAACTCCAGCGGCAGTTTCGCGTGACGCGCAGGCGCGAAAGCCAATCAGAGTCCTTGTTGGCAATGACGTCAGGCAGGCAACACGGAAACCAGTATTTTTACCCGTTCAACCATTGAGGAGAAGCTAATGGTAGCGGTGTGTGACCACCGGGAGCTGTATGACACGGCCTGTTATTTTAACCAGGACCAGGAAGGATTTGGCGTGGAGGAGAATCAGCGAGGAGGTGGAGCAGCAGGTAAATGTTCTCTCTGTAGTTTTCATCTTTGAAAATCGGCAGTGAGTGAGGATAGCATTAGCTAATGATAGCATTAGCCGCTAACACCAGCTATTTTCACTTATGGGTTATGAGAGGAAAAAAAAGTCAGTAGAACCGTGGTGGGTCAGCTGCAGGAACATCTAAACTGTGGAAATACCCTGTGGTCATGTCCTTCATCGACCCCTTTGTTTCACCGCGAGAGACAAGCAGCAACATGGGGTAGAGGGTTGAGGAAGACAGGACCGCAGAGTATGGTCAACCATCAGAGACTGGAGGTTTGTTATCAGTGCAGACATATAGAAATATATACCAGGTTAATATTCAGGCCTTTATGTATCACAGGGCTTCTTCTAGTGGGGATCTAAATCTAGTATAATGATTTAAAATCTATAGTAATGTGTTTATATATTGTGTTTGCTGTCACTCAGAGGTAAACAATCAGATGAGTGATGGAGAAGAACAGGGAGGGGGAACAGATAGTGCTCAGGGAGCAGGAGAAGATGATGATGATGGTGATGATGGTGCTACAGCAGCATCTCCTGCAGAAACAAGTGCAGCCAAACCATCTGATATGAACATGACAGAAGTTGTTTTGCATTCTGTTATAAATAAAATGTATCTATAAATGCTTGGTATATCAGTGATGACAATGTTGATCATTACCTCATTTAATGTTTAATTAAAATATATCTATGATCTTATTTAAGTAACAGTGACTTGATAAGCTATTTTATATATATATATATATATATATATATATATATATATATATATATATATATATATATATATAATGTTTGTTTATTTTTAAGGAAAAAGAGCACAGAAGAGGCCCAGCCAAGGCTCTCCAAGAGAGGTGGAGCAGCTTATCCTACAGACCTTCAGGAGACCTCCTCCTCACCACCAGCTCTGACTGAGGATGAGATGTTTTTCAGAGACCTGCTTCCTATCCTGCAAAAAGTGCCACCAGAATTTAGGGAACGTTAAATTTCAAAGTTTTAAACTTCTTGATTATCATCCGGTAACACTAAATTTGGAAAATTTTAATTAGGTTTTGGATTGGGCTGGGGTGGGCGGGACTCTTTGCATGGCAGGAACCACATTGTGAATAGTTGTTTATATTAGTTTGTTTATTATGTAAGTATTATAATATTGAAGTAAACAGTTTGTTTAAAATTGAGGTATTATGTTAATGTACATGGTGTTCTTTCAGAATTGTTGATTAAAAACACATTTTAAAGTGTACTTTTGCTTTCTTTTTAATTTCTATCAATGCATCTTAACAGCAATGAGTACACCACATCAAGGTTATATATTTTGTTCATACAAGAATATATAGTTTCCTCATATTGATTCTGTGTGAGACTTTTAATGCCTTAAATTAATTTCAGAGGTGAGGTTTCTTGGATTATTTCTTTCTGGTTAAAAATGAAGCTGACAGACGTTTCTCTCCCCATTCTTCCATATTTATTATACACATATTAATACAGTAGGAAGTTTGCTCTATAGATGTATGTGGTTGGCTCTTAAAATAGTCGTTTTGGGTGTGCTGGTGGAATATGTCTAGCCATGGAACAGCTCCTGCAGAGAAGTACGATGTGAAGACCTCTCGTCCATAGCTGTTAGCTGTGGTCCTGAAGGAGTCACCTGTGGTCAGGTACCTGCACAGTGAACAATATAGAAAAGCTCAGATCATTGATAATCAGATATACCTGTATATAATGTGGGTGTGTACGTGTGCATAAAAGGTGGAGAGATTAGAAAGAACAGGCCTTATCTGCCAGATGACAATAATTAACAGTAGTAAATAAATAATGATTTATTAATATGAGTTCAAAACAATAAATATTAATGAAACAAGCCTCATCTTCCAGAATAGGTCTCCAGAGGACAAAAAATAACAATAGTAAATAATTTATTATAATGATTAACTTTTATTTTAGTTGTAATATATTTATGATAAAAAACAATAATAAAGCAGGGATTAATATAGTATCTATCTATCTTTATTGTGTATTTGAGAGATGTTTCTGATGAATCATGGCATCTTCGGTTGCTTATGAAACTTACCGGAGACAGACAGACAGTCTTTATGCTGCAGAGATGGAGCTCCGGTAGTTGGTGTCCTGCCGGGACATCCGTGGGCCAATCCGACCCAGCAGGTCGTCGAATCGGGCGCTGGTCATCCACAGGTACCGCTGGAAACAGTCATCATCCAGCTGTAGCTTCTGAAGCGGTCAGTGAAGCTCACTGAGTTGGATGTGGCGCTGGTTAACCTGGTGAAGCTAGGAAAGCCGACGTTCCTTCCGAGGTTAGGAGCAGTGAATTAACGGAGGTCCTCCATAGTTGATGGTGGAAACAAACAGAGCCTGGTTGTCGCCGTTTGGGAGTCTGGTGGGCGGAGCTTCGCTTCAGACGCGAATGAAGCGAATAGGGAAACATTTTTTGATCCAGCGAATCCTGCGGAAGGTTTCGCGCGACAGACGCGAACAGTCCCGCAGAAAACGCGTTTGGTGTGAACGTAGCATCAAGCTAGCACATGTTCAGGATCATTTACATTAAGAAACACCTCTAATTGACCATATATGGTAGCAGCAATCCCTTTAACCCTCCTATTATTCTTAGGGTCAATTTGACCTCATTCAATGTTTATCACTGAAAAAATAATAGACTTTATTTGAAGATGATAGGAGGTTCAGAATGTGTGAACAGACTTTTTCCAGTGGATTCTGACCAAAGCTATAAATGAAATCAAGGATCAACTAACAAACAAACATCCTGAACAACGACTCAGTACGTAACCGTATCCCTCTATGACCCATAGAGATGTTGTAATAAATCATCAGAGGTTGATCAATCATTTCTAATCATTGTAACACTCACCAATGGAGGCTCAGACAGCAGCTGGATGTGCACTGGGATGGCTTTAGTGCACGTTGTCTGTCGCTCCAACATTTACAATCACAGCATTAATCAGTCACTGTATTTTGGGGGAGGAGCCACAGATCAGCTCCATGTCAGCACATTCTAAGTGTTCTTTTCAGCTTGTCCTGTCAACGCTGTGTTTATAACCTGTTACACCATTTACTCACACCATGTACTATATTATTAATAACTTTTATTAATTAGAGCAAACAGAACACATTAGGTTTAACATAGATGAACACTCAGACTCTGTGTTTTATGTGTAGTTTCACTGTGGGCGACCGTGGCTCAGGTGGTAGTGGGTCGTCTTCTGATCGGTAGGTTGGGGGTTCGATCCCAGTACCTGACTATGTGTCGAAGTGTCCTTGGGCAAGATATAAAGTGCTATATAAATCAAGTCCATTTACCATTTACCATTAATAAAATGCATTTATAACCAAATTGCCTCCAACAATGCAGAGGAAGAGGAAACTACCACTAAAAAAATCAGAAGAAGAAGAACATGGGAAATGGACACTCGGTACATGCAGCTATACAACTTTATTTGTCTTAACAAAGAGATCAATAAAGCTGATCAGTTACAATGTGTCTCTATGGATACTAGATGATGACCATACCTGTCAAGTATGTCGTTTTGGCCGGGAAACTCCCATATTTTACCCCTCTTTCCCGCCATCTTCCTGTATTAGTATTTTCCCGTAAATTTCCCATATTTTAATGTGATATTATAATAATTATAATAATGGTATTGTGCTATTAGAGGGTGAGGGGAGGAGCCAACAACAAGTTAATAATAGACTAATATGTGGGGGAAAGGCAGGGGCGTAGCACCACATTTTGGGCCCTGGGTACAAACCATCTTGTTGGGTCCCTCCTGTAACTTTTAATATGTACACTTTTATTTCACCTGGAAACTAAACTAGTATTAATATATAAACTTTATTTTTTCTTCACATTAACCCAGAAGTTGTCAACCTTTTTTGGGTGGTGACCCCATTTTTTTTTTTTTTTTTTCTTTTAACCATCACCAGCCCTCCCTAGGGAAGGGTAAATACTTTATTAAAGGGAGGATGTAAAAAAGAGAGGGCAGTGTTACACCAGGGTGAGGGGGGTGGGGGGGGGAGTTAACAGGGAGGAGGGATACAAGATAGGAAAACGAATGGGTGGGGAATAGTCAATAAGTTACGAGTGATGCGATGTGAAATTGTGGTAGTGTATATTGTGCTTATTGTTGTGTTATCAAGCCAGTCTGGTGACCAGTGTGCGGCTTAGGAATAATGGTGGTGGCTGTGAGCAGAGGAGGAAGTGAGTGAAAATTACATAAAACAGGTATTTGGGAACAACGTGTCTATGGTTGAGCCCAGTATGAGTGTTATCCCACAGCCCGAGGCCGGTGCGTCCATGACAAATGTGATTCCAAGAACCGCTACTGCAAAACCCATGGGCCGCCCCCGGGCCCGAAGAAGCAGTCGGGCCAGCAGAAAGAGCGGGAAATGTAGGGGCCCCCGGCGACCACCCCACAGCCAAGCAGCCCCCCGAACGGGGGCCCCAGATGCTGATGCCGCCCGCGCCACGAGCTTCAGTTCTTTAAAGCCAGGGCCCCCTCCAGAGGCCAAGCCAGACCGCCCCGCCGGGATGTGGCCCCCTATTGCGGCCCCGACACCCTGCCTCACGGGGATTGCCCAAGCAGGGGCCGCACCAGAGGGTATGCAAGGGCCCGGCACGCGCCACCCGCCCCGGAAGACCCCCGCCAGGACCGGCCCGGCCAGCCGGCCAAGCACCCCGGGCCCCAGGAGCACCCCCCGGGACCAGGACCCCCCAAGGGCAAGCCCCCGGGCCAAGCCCCCCGGGACGCGCCCCCCACCCCAGCCCAGGACCCGGCCACAGCCCAGCAGGACCGCACAGCCCCAGACGACATAAGGCCAGCAGCCCCGGGCCCGCCGCCCGCCGGGCAGCGCAAACCACGGGGCAGGGCCCCCCGCCGGCCCGCGAGCAACCGGCGACCCCCACCGCGGGGACGGAGGCACCCCAACGGCACACATCCAGCGCGGGACAGCAGCCCCCAGCCAAAGATGCCCCGGACCCACCCACCAGTCCGCAGATGGCAGGACATACCCACCAGGCGGCCGAAAGCAACCTCAACCACCGGAACAGCTAGCGCCGCCCCCCCCAGTAAACAGCATCATCCCGAGGCGCCAAACAACCCTGCCCCAACCCCGGTGAGGACACCAGCACCCCCCCAGCACACCCACCCCCCAAACCGGCAAAGCAGGCCGCCCCGGGCCCGCACACTGCGGGGCCTGCCCCCAAGGCCACCAGGAGACGGAACAAGCACCGAGCCACACCCAAGGGGGAGAGGCACCCCCGCGCCCCACCAGGCCGACACCGCCCGGAAAAACCCCGCAAGGAGAGACCCCGGCAAAGCCCCCCCGAGACCCACCGCCACGCCCGACTGCACCATCCTGATGTACTTTTACTCTATGCAGTGGCCCAGCCACCAACAGAGGGGCCAGGCCCCCACCGGAGAGGCCCAAATATATGTGTACCAACCCACCACCCTGTTATGGTGCCTCACCAATCCCCAATGGAGAGGCACTTCCCGATCCCCTGTGTGAATGTGTGTGTTTGGTGAATGTATGGGGTGTAATTAAAAGAAGGGGGATGGAGGGGAGCGGTGCTCCCCATCCAGCCTCTGTGGATTTATGTGTATGTGGTGTAATAGGCCGGAGGGTGTAAATGATGATACACCCTCCGGGGGGTGGTATGTTGAGATGCGATTAAAATTGGAGGGATTAGTAGGGCAACTAGAGGTGGGAGGGCCGCCCCCATGCCACTACATAGTAACACAGGTGGCGGCCCCCTCCACCCCCAGCCCCACCATCCAGCCCCCCAAGGGTTGGGTATGGGTGTGTGGTGCATTTTGTGAGTGAGCCAGACCAGCTGGGAGTGGGGTGAAGTGAACATGTAGGAGGCCTGCCCAGTGTGAGCCGGGCCCGTCCGCATGGCGGGCCACGCGAGAGGGTAGATGGCGCAGACGGGCAAGTGGCACTGCGGGCCCCGGAGCAGCACAGCCGGAGACCCCTCCCCACGGCACCCCCCAGACCGCGCCGGCCCTGCGGAGCACGGCAACACCTCCCACCCCCGGGCACAGCCAGGCACCAACCCCATCCCCCGGCGCCCCAGGGGGCGACCCCCGCCGCCTGCCGGCCCGGAGCAACGCCACCCCGCCGCCAAGGGGAGCGGCCGAGCAGGGGGGAGGCCCGTGCCCGCAACAGGGCCAGCACAGGCCCACCCGGCGCCACGATACAACACTCTCCACCGGCAGGCGGCCCCGGCACCCCCGACGAGAGAGGACGCCATCCACCGCCAAGCAGGGCCATCCCGCCAGCCACGGACCGGCAAGCCAGAGTACCGAAGCACCCCCAGCCCGGAACCGCCCCCCCCACACCAACGGCGCCAATAGAGCCCCCCCACCACGGTGGCGATCCCCGACGATCCACGCACCGGCACGAGACACCCCCCCGACGCCAGCACACCCCGGACGACAGCGGGCCCGAGGCCACCAGCCCCGCCCCGCCCAAGGCTGCGCAGCGCCGCCACGAGCCGCGGCCGGTCCCCGGGCAGATGGCAGGAGAGCACTCCCCCGGACACGTAGACCAAGGATCCGCCCCCGGAGCACCCCTGCCCCGGAATCGCGCCCACGGCGCCCGGCGCACCCAGCCAGCAGACCAGCCAATCCCGACGCAGATCCACCAGGCCAGGAACCACGCGCCGCGCCCCCGCACACCCACCCAATATGACCCCCGGGGAGGCCCCATAGCACCCCCCACTCCACCCCTCTAGTCGTAACGGCCACACCCCGGCCATTGCGGTCATATAAAAAGCCCCGGAGGGGGCCCCGCCTGGCTCGTCGCGCAAGCGACATCCCTGGCAAAGGTGCGCCCCAGGGAGCCAAGCCGAGGACCCGCAAGGGCCGACGGAGCAACCCACAGCCACACCCCGCCACCCAGCAACCCAGGAGGCAATCGCCGACCCCGGGCAGCAGCCACCCCCAAAGCCACCCCCACCCCGGATCCCCCCGGACCGGAGCCAAGGACCCCACCACCCCAGGCCCCCCAACGAGACCACCCCCCAGCCAACCCACCCGGCACGGCACCGCCCGCCCCCCAGGCGGGAGCCACAGCCCCCCCACCAGTGCCCCCGGCCAACGGGAGCCCCCCAAACCCAACCCAACAGGATGGCGGGCGCAAGAGCAAAGGAGGAGGAGGGGGGGAGGACGAGACAGGGGGACAGGGAGCAAGGGGAAGGAGCGGCAGGGGAGCACGCATTGCCCCAGCCCCAGAGACCAACCAGATAGGTATGCAAGGGGCAACAGCGCCAAATCAAACAGCCCCGGGACCTCGTGAACACCCAGAAGGAATGCACACCCGCGCTGAGGCAACAAGGCACCCCGGCAACCCACCCCAGCCATCCCGGCCAAGACCACCCCAGAGGCCCAAGGCGGCCCAGGCCTACAGTTGGGCTAGTGCGTTAGTAAAGAGTGGTGCTGGCAGTCGCTTGCAGGCTAGATCATCAGGCTTTTAAAAATTTAGATTTAATGCAATTAAAAAAGGAGTCCAACGCTCCTCAAAGCACGTTATTTTTTTTTGTTTTCTGAGAGCAGACATCTTTTCCATGGAAATAAATTCTGTGAGGAGATTTTGCCATTGGTTTATGTTTTAGGATTTTTTGTCTTTCCAATTTAGTAATATTGTTTTTTTTGCTATGGCTAGTGCCGCAAGGATTGATTGTGATTGGTTTGTTGGAGGTTGAAGCATTGTCAGGTCTCCAATCAAACAAAGATTTGGAGATAAAGGAATCCTGCAGTCCAAAATGGAGGACAGTTTTTCAGTGATTAGAATCCAAAAGTGTTGAACTGGGGAGCAAAGCCATAAGGCATGTAAATAGGAATCCGCTGTATTCTGGGTGCACTGAGAGCAGATGTCTGTTGAGGAGAAGCCCATTTTATGCATTTTCTGTTGGGTAATGTGGGATCTGTGGAGGACCTTGTATTGAATTAGCTGAAGGTTTGTGTTTTTTGTCATCGTAAAAGTATTACAACAAATTTCTGCCCAGAAATCAGTGCTCGGGGAGATTGAGAGTTCAGCCTCCCACTTCGCGATTGGTAAGTAATTACAGTTAGTGTTTGAGAGCACTCTGTATATTTTTGAGAGTTTTTTTGATTTTGTTGAGATTTTTTTCATATATATAACCAGTTCTGGAGGTTGTAAAGTAGTTAAGTCTAGTGGAGTAGTTTTCTTTATTGTCTCTGTTACTTGTAAGTACTGTAGAAAGTTACTTTTATTTATATCGAATGCTTGGGTTAGATTGTTATATGACCTGATCTTGTCATTTTCAAAAAGGTCTTGGAGATGAGTGATTCCACTCTCTTCCCATGTCTTCAGATAGAGTGGTGTTTTTTTATTTTTAAAGTTGGGGTTGTGCCAGATTGGAGACAGTATACTAGTTTTTAATTGGACATTTGTGATGTCCAGGGCTTTCCACCATGCAGTCAGTGTGGAGGCAATTAGTGGGTTTTTAAAGCAGTTGTGATGTTTGAGGGTCGCAGTGATAAAAGGGAGATCAGAGAGTTTAATGTGTTTGCAGTCTAACTGTTCTATTTCTAGCCAGGTGTTGTAATATTCTTTTGGTTTTAGCCATTCTGTTAAATATAGTATTTGGTTTGCTAAGTAATAATGCATGAAATTAGGGGCTTCTAAACCACCCTTGTCTTTGTTTTTTTGAAGGGTTGAAAGGCTTATTTTAGGTTTTTTATTTCTAGTATAGAATTTTGTAGTTGTAGAATCTAATCTTTGAAACCATTGTTTTGGTGGTTTCAGTGGTATCATTGAGAACAGGTAGTTTATTTTTGGTAAAATTTTCATTTTAACTGAGGCTATCCTGCCAAGTAGTGAGATGGGGAGATTGTTCCATCTCCGCAGATCTTCTGTGACTTTGTCCAACATCGGATCATGATTTAGTTTAATTAATTCATTTAGGTTTGGTGATATATTTAAGCCTAGATATTTAATTGTATTTGTGGTGGAGGGGTGTTGTGGATTTTGGTGTGCAGGATTCCATGAGTTTTTTGTCAAAGGGAGGATTGATGATTTTGTCCAGTTAATGGAATAGTCTGATAATTTAGAGAAGCTGTTTATTAGATTAAATACTTCCTCTAAAGAGGATTGCGGTTCTTCCAAATAGAGTAAAATGTCATCCGCGTAAAGATTAATTTTGTGTTCTGAGATGGATGAGTGGATTCCTTTAATGACAGAGTTCTGACATACAGCTGCTGCGAGAGGTTCAACGAATATTGCAAAAAGCAAAGGTGAGAGTGGACAGCCTTGTCTGGTTCCCCTCTGCAGTGTGAAGCTTTGGGATGTTATTTTGTTTGTGGTTACTGAGGCCTTAGGTTTATTGTACAGGGTGGAGATCCATTGTATGAATGATTCTGCGAAGCCAAATTTGCCAAGGACAGTTAGGAGGAATGACCAGTTTACGCTATCAAATGCTTTTTCTGCATCAAGTGACAAGATTATTTTTTTCTTTTTAGAGTTCTGTGCCATGTTGATCACATTAAACAGTCTTCTCACATTGTCTGTGGAGTGTCTATTTTTAATAAATCCTGTCTGGTCTTGGTGTATAATTGACTGTACTACTTTCTCTAACCTGGATGTGAGTGCTTTGGAAATAATTTTTAAGTCTGTGTTAATAAGTGAGATGGGACGATAGCTTGAGGGTAACATGGGGTTCTTGTCTGGTTTAAGTAACAATTTAATGTTCGCTGTATTCATGTGACCTCCTACATAACCTTTATTTTTGATCTCTGTTACTACTCTGAAAAATAGTGGAGCCAGCATTGACCAGAAATGTTTTAGGAATTCAGCAGGGAACCCATCTGGACCTGGTGCTTTGCCTGTTGACATGCTATCTAAAGCATTTTGTAATTCTTGTAAGGTTAATGGTGAGTCTAAGGTGGTTTTCTGATCTATAGTGAGCTGTGGTAGGTTTAGGTTTTTGAGAAAGGTTTTAATATCTTCAGTGTCAGGGTTTAAATTTGATGAGTATAAGTTTTGATAATAATCATGAAAAATGTTATTAATGTCCTGAGGTAAGTTTAAAGTTTGACCTGAGTTATCAGAAATTGCTGCTATAAAAGAATTTTCTTTATTGTGTTTAAGCTGATTTGCTAAGTATTTGCCTGATTTGTTATTGTAGTCAAAGTTTTTGTATCGTAATTGTTGCAAAATGAAGTCGGTTTTTTTAGATAAGATGATATCCAGATTAAGTTTTGTATTTTGAAGTTTTTCCCATAGAAGTTCAGACGGGTTAGCTGCGTATTCTTCCGTAAGTTTCTTAATTTTTTCTTCGAGTGTTTTTTCTGCTATTTGTTCCTGTTTTTTCTTAAAAGAAGAGTATGATATAATCTTCCCTCTAATGACAGCCTTGCCGGTTTCCCAGAGTAAGGACGGTGATATTTCCGGGGAGTCGTTTGTCAATAGAAAATCCTCCCATTCTTTTCTTATTATTTTTCCAAATTCACTGTCATTAAGTAATGAAGTGTTAAAGCGCCATAGAGAGGATACTTTCTGATTAGAGTCACACTGCAGGGTGAGGGATATTGGGGCATGATCGCTAATAATTATAGGATGTATTTTAGAGGACATCTTATGTACGATGGAATTATTTGAAAGAAAAAAGTCAATTCGGGAGAAGGATTTATGCACGGGGGAGAAGAAGGTATATTCTTTTTTAGTTGGGTTATTCAGTCTCCATACATCTCCTATTCCGAGATCTTCCATGTAATCCATTAATACTTTAGCAGATCGAGATGGTTTTGTATTTGAGCACTTACTAGATCTGTCCAATGATGTGTTGAGCGCCAGATTGAAGTCACCTCCGATGATTAAAGATGAGTCTGCAGAAAGGTCTGAGAGCTCTAAGAAAATTCTATGGAAGAAATCAGGGTCATCATTGTTGGGGGCATAGAGATTTAGAATTGTGAAACATTTATTATAGATTACTACTTTGATAATAATATATCTACCCTCTGGGTCTATGACGGAGCTGATTATGTTAACAGGTAACTTTTTGTTGAGAAGAACCGAGACTCCTCTTTGTCTGGAATTGAAACATGAATTATATATCTTATTAAAATTTGAATCTGTCAAGGATTTTTCTTCTGATTTAAGTAAGTGGGTTTCTTGAAAGAAAACAATGTCTGCATTTAATCTTGAAACATAGTCAAATATCTTAATCTTTTTAGCCTGCGAGCGAATGCCACGCACATTCCAAGAAGTTACTGTAAACTGAGACATAGAATGAGGTGAATGTTAGTCCATACAGGTGTAAGCATATCTGAGAATCTGTGGTCATTTGTGCACAACTGTGTTATAAAAGGCTTGGATGCAAGAAAAAAAGAAGAGGAGACACACTTATCATGCGATAACACCACGTGGTAAATGACTGGATCAAAAAAGTTAGTGAAAAGCACAAACATACAACAACAACAATAACAACAATAACAACAGGTATCAAAAGAGTAAAAGGAGCAAGGGGTAATTATAGGAGGTGTAGGAGGTGGGGGGTGTTGTGGGTGTTGAGTGAATGTGAAAGAAAAAAAAAGAGTGAGGGGTGGGAGAAGAAAGAGTTGACATGACGTGTTTACCAAAATCTAAGCTAATATGTAGCATACATACAAACATGCATACATACACACACGTGTCCATATATACACCTATCCGTGTTTTTTTTTTTTTTTTTTTGGTGTTGTTATTATTTTTATGTATTTATTTATTTTAATTGTTATTATTATTTTTTTTTTTTGGAATTATCATTATTTTATATATTTTTTTTTTCCTCTATTTTTATATATATACATACATACACACACACACAGACAGACATATATACATACATATACTTTTTTTTTTTTTTTTTAATTATATATATAGATATATACATACACACACACACAAACATATACATACACACACGTACAGCACATATATTTATTTTAACTTTAAAATAATGCTACCTTAACTTCACCTTTAGTGGAGAATTATCCTTTAAATGTTAACTCACATATCACCTATGTTTTTTTTTTTTTTTTATTTATTTATTTTTTTTCTTTATTATTATTTCATTATTATTTTTAGATTTGTCTTTCTCAGTAGAGCCAGGGGGTGATGTTTAAGTCCCTAAACAGTTGGCCATCTATGTAAAGCTTGTCTACGACCAGTTTGGAATTTTTGCCTTTCTGTCGGTTTTCTTTAAAGATAGGATACAGGGTTTTTCGACGTTCTTTTTTTTTCCCGAGGGAATTGATCGTTCATGCCGAATTGCGTACCTTTAAGTTCCCCACCTTTACGTTTTACCTGAATTTTGTGTTGAAAGTGCTCAAATTTGGCAATGATGGGACGTGGCCGGTTACCTCTACGTGGTCCGAGGCGATGGACACGGTGAAATGTGATGTTTTTCACGGTTTCTGCCGGGATTTTAAGCGCAGACGACATGAAGTCTTTTAGCAGAGCCTCTGGGTCATCGTTGGGGGTCTCTGGGATGCCTGAGAAAATCACATTGTCTCTCATACTGCGAGATTGGTTATCCAGGACTCACTCTTTAAGAAACTTGTTTTCTTTTTTCAGCTCTTTTACCTCAGAGCTCACCGCAGATAAAGCCGAATGGATATCATGGTTATCTTTTTGTAAGTCCTGGATTTGTTGATAGGCAAATTCTAGGCTGGCTTTCATTTCCTGAATGTCTCGGTGCAGTAAGTCGAGCACATCCAGCCTCTTAATTATGGTCTGTAGGAGTTCCGTGTGGGATTCTACCTCGAGGTCTGACGTATCGGTAGCCGAATCGTTTTTTCGGCGCTTGGCCGACTTACCTGATGTACTGGCTTTTGGTCCGGACTCCATCACGTACTCAGCGTAGTATCTATCGATGAAATCCTCGAGGTCCTCCACTCTGGCTGGTGGAGGGGGGCGCGTGGTCGGCTCTCGTCGGTGGCGTTGATTTAACGGTAAAAATCGTTAATATGTGCACGTAAGCAGGATCGGTAAACTAGTCTCGGCGGCGAGCCGCCATGTTGAATTTTCACAGATTGTCACGTGACTCTCAGAACATCTCGCGTGACTTACCTCCTCTCCCTCCTGACTTACCTCCTCTCACATGCCTGTGACCCCATTTTAATATCACAAATGTCCAGCGACCCCTGAGAATGTTTATGTATAAGATACAGTTATTTGATATGTATTGTGTGTAATGTGTATTTGAAATTCAATAATGCAAAAAACTTTAAAAAAAAAAAAAATAGAATTTGAATCAGTTTTTACCTACTTTTTAACCAATTACTAGACATTTAAACCCCATTTTAATTCCAGGCTGACCTCACATTGGGTCCTGACCCTAAGGTTGAAAAAAACTGCAATAACCTAATGACTTCATATCCATTGCTTGTATTTTATAAATCTGTTCTACTATATTTTAATGGTTTATACAATATTGTGTTTTGACATACTTTTGCTAAAATTTAGGGGCCGGCTGGTATTTTTTTTGTTATTTTTATTTCTTTTTTTTTGGGGGGGGGGGATAACTAACACAGACACAAAGCAAACGAGTACAAAGGTTAATAAAAGATACATATAGAATTATTAGAATCATGGGGCCACTCTGGCTATACCTATTTAAGACTTGGTGGCAGCAAAATGTAGTGTTCATAATATTTTTTAATTTTTTTTAATTTCCATTGAACTCATTCACTGCAGCCATTTTCAGAGCAGCCAACCTCATATTTCCAGGCGTTTTAGATGATTTTCACTGATCTTTCAAGACCCACAGAATACTTTGTAATATGACAATCTGATATATGAAATATTCTGAAAGATTAGACTCTACTTTCATAAGAAAAAAATGATTTTGTTTCTACCTTTGTTTCATTCTAATGTAATTAGCAGTTGAATAGAGGAAAGTTTCACAAAAATCACCAGTTTGTGACAAAAAGCTGAGAAACACGGGTTTTTCTGAAAAAATCTATTGGTGACTTTGAAGCAATTTTTTTTACTTTAGGGACACCTCAACATTGGTTTCCTTCTATAAAACTACAAAAACAACACTGAGACCAGGCTTTTGATGGCAAACTTATTATTATTTTGCTATCTGGGTCAGAATTGAATGGATTTATTACTGTATATTGGCATTCCTCCAAGTCTCGAGTGTGCGCTGCTGTGAGATGGTGGAAACCTCAGCATCAACTCTCGTAGTGCCATTTTCTGTCTCGTAAACTCGTTTCCTCTTCCTCTGAGCTCTGCTCATCACGGGTGATCTCTCATACAAAGGTGCACTGGTGTCACCTACATGTCACCACTTGGTCACTACATCATGGTACAAGCTCAATATTCACAGGAGAGCTTTGTCACACTGTCTCCGAGCAACCCCAGCCGAAAAACACAATTTACGTCTATAGACGTATTTGGCAGTCAATGAGTTAAGATTTGATGTCCAAAATGAATCTTCCAGTATTTAAATGTGTGAGAGTGCACGTAGTTAATTTCAAACTAAATGATATATTGTCTAAAAAAGATGTGAGTGTTTTAATCTCTGAAGAACTGAGTAAACAGTTGTTTTCCCTCATTTCGCCTTCTCTCCCTTTTTTTGACCTTTTGTCCTGGTTTTCCTTTCTTGAGGAAAGACATGCTGCTTTCTATCTCCTGCTCCACGTCACATCCACAGTTCAGACTGTAGCAGCACATGTGGGTCATACCATTAGCACTGTTTTAAAGGGGGTGGTAGGACCCTGATGCAGCATGAATAACTGTGTTTAGTGTAAAGCTGTGATTAACAACCAGTTCATTTTCACACAGGGCCCTTTCATTCACATATAAATAATCTAAAAATGTTGTATATATATATATATATACAGTTTATAAAGACTTCTGAGGCCCCCCTGCCTTGGGCCCTGGGTACTCAGTACCCTTTACCCTCCTAGTCCGACGCCCCTAGATAAAGGAATGATATTTGATTTCAAACCTGAACACAACACCAACATAATGAAACAAATAATGATAATAATAATAATTGTAATAAAAAAATGAAAATAAATCAAACAAATCAAAGAGAACAAATGGTATAAAAATCCTGCTGGTGAAGCCTGTACATGTTCTAAAAGGAGTAGGAGGAAGTATATAATTATATGATCCTACCACATGTAATATCTAGTACTATACATATCATCTTCTTATAATATACACCTATTTACACTATAAATATACATATATACAGTATATACACATATCACTCATTGATATATATCTATATCATTATACAATTTATGTGATCAACTATACATTCATCTGTCCACACATACACATGTATATACACACATGTTTACAATTTTATCCCTTTAACATTTATGCTTAGAGAAGATAAACTTTATGTATTTATGTTTAAATTGCTTTAAATTCAGATATAGATATATATATACACACACACACATACGTACACATACACATAAACAATAGATTGAGAGAAGAGAGGGAAAATGAGAGAGAAAAAAGATAATTAAATACAAATTCATTAATTAATTATTTAATAAATAAATAAAAATGAGCAATTAGCATGTGTTGACTGACATTATGTGTAATCAGATCCAAGTTTTTAGTTTGGTAGCCCTTCAAATACATTATTTAAAAATAATATTCTTTACATAACATTATTTGATGTAAATTTAACTGTATAGCATTTTATACACTATGCAGGGCCATGCAGAAACCTTTGGAGGGGCAGGTGCTCAAAGTTAAAAGGGGGCACATGGAGCACTATTGATAATAGTAGTGTTAGTGTAATAATAATAATAATAATAATAATAATAATAATAATAATAATAATAATAATAATACTAATACTAATAATAATAATAATAATAATAATAATAATAATAATAATAATAATAATAATAAATACAAAGATAACAGCAAATGACAACGTTTAAAGTGTTGCTAAGCAACAGAGGCGATAATCATAATAACCAGAATCATAAACAATGACAACAAGGGAGATTGTGAGATAAAAATAATAAAATGAATGGTTGTAAATGTACCAATATGAGCTTGTGTGACGTTTAGTGGATAGTAAAGGATGTGGTTGGTGTTTGTGTGTGTGTGTGTGTGTGTGCGTGTGTGTGTGTGTGTGTGTGTGTGTGTGTGTGTGTGTGTGTGTGTGTGTGTGTGTGTGTGTGTGTGTGTGTGTGTGTGTGTGTGTGTGTGTGTGTGCGTGTGTTTGTGTGTGTGCGTGTGTGTGTTTGTGGACTGGTTCTACATATTTTCTACAGTGAAGTAATGAGGGTGTGTTAGAGTCTCAGCATGTGACCAAACAATGAGTGAAAACTACTCATGTTGGTGGTTAAAGTTACCAACAAATGGTTTATCAGGTTATCAGTAAAGCTGTGATTAAAAACAATTTGAATTTGAGTTTTATTTTGATAGTCTTAGAATAACAAAGCAGAACAAACAAACACTCAATTGTGTAATTCTTCAGCTGAAAGTGTGTAGGTTGAAGCAAAGCTTATATATACAGTAGCTACCCTATCACAATAAAACTAAACAAGGTTCTCTACATAATATCGCACACAAAACAATATTTTACTTATATTACTATTTTCACAATAAACATTCATTATATATTCAGCACAAATTTTATATATGTAGTTTACACATTCACATCAAACATATATACTGTACATACATACACATGGATGTATGTGACATGTATATTATATTAATATGAAACTATTTCATATTTATGACACAAATGTAATCAATTACATTTAGAGTGGCAACATATAGTGGTTAGCACATCCTCCTCACAGCAAGAAGGTTCTGGGTTCAAGCCCTGGGGTGGACACCTGGGAACTTTCTGTGTAGAGTTTGCATGTTCTCCCTGTGCTGCGTGGGTTTCCTCCAGGTACTCCGGCTTCCTCCCACAATCCAAAAACATGACTGTAAGGTTGATTGGAGTCTCTAAATTGGATGAAAATGGATGGATGGATGTACATATTATATATTAATGCTGTCCTAGGTAAAATAATTGTTCTTCTTTCTTTATACTTACTAACGATATATGATTTAAAAAGCTTTTTAAACTGGTTTATGTTGGTGCTTTGTTTTATTTCATCCTTTAGACAGTTCCATAATTTAACCCCTGATATTGTTATACTCATCTTTTTCAATGTTGTTCTTGCATATTGTATGTTTAAATGTAGTTTTCCTCTTAAATTATTTTCCCCTTCTCTCTCTAAAAATCTTTTCTCAACCCTTTTGGAAGTGAACCTTTACTTGTTTTATAAATCATTTGGACAGTTTAGAGTTTGATGAGATCTGGAGTTTTAAATCTGGTGTTTTTAACAATAATCCATGTGTGTGTTCTCTGTATCCTGCGTTATGTATCAGTTTGATGGATCTTTTTTACATTGTGAATAACGGTTGGATCTTCGTCATGTATGTAGTTCCTCAAACTTCAAGATAGTAAATTAAATATGGTAAAACAAGTGTATAATAGAGTGTGCAATGGTTTTTTTTTTTATTAAGAATTAGCCTTGTTTTGCCCAGAACAGCAATAGAAATACTCCTCACCATCTTCCCTTTAATGCATTCAATGTGTGACTTCCAGTAGATCCCGTGGTCCAAGATCACACCAAAAAATGTGACTTTGTTCACTCTTTCTATGTTAATATTGTTAATATTTACTTTTACATCTATATATTTTTTTCTGATTTCCAAATAACATAAAATTCGTTTTTTAGGTTTAATGGTAATTATTATTTTTTTAGTTTACACATCTCCATAGTGACCATCCTCAAGAGCTGCCATCAGTCCACATCAGTACAAAGCATATTGGTTTCATCTGCAAATAACATATATTTTAGTTTTAAACTTACTTTACAAATTACATTCATATACATTATGAAAATTTTTCGCCCCAAAACTGACCCCTGTGGTACCCCACATTTAATATTTAAACAACATGATTTGTTCTGTTATATCTGTACAAACTGTTTTCTGTTGCAAAAATAACTTTTTATCCAGTCCAAAACATTACATTACATTACCCCTTTTCCTTTTTTCCTATAAGTATATTGTAGTAAACTGTATCAAATGCCTTCTTTAGATCTGAGAACACTCAATACCAGGTTATTTTTTTAATTAAATCTGTTAGTGCTTGTGCTGTTGATCAATTATTCCTGAAACCAAACTACCTATATGTTAATAATTCTTTTTTTTTTTTTTTTTTTTTTTTTTACAAAACCATCAAATCTAATTATAAATATGATAAATTGATAAAGTGTTGCCTCGGCTCCTTGTGACAGTGAGACATATAATAATAATAATAATAATAATAATAATAATAATAATAATAATAATAATAATAATAATAATATATTGTGCATGGAGCGGACCTACCCGGACTCTTTTATCATTGTGCTTGGTGACTTTAATAAAGGGGACCTCTCACACCAGCTCCCCAAATATAGACAATTAATTAAATGTCCGACCAGAGAGGAGAAGACACTGGATCACTGTTACACCACACTAAGCAGTGCTTATCACGCCGTTTCCCGTGCTGCACTGGGCCAATCGGACCATTTGATGGTCCATCTGATTCCTTCATACAGACAGAGGCTGAAGCTCTGTAAACCTGTGGTGAAGGAATCTAAACAATGGACCAGTGAAGCAGTGGAGAAACTCCAGGAGTGTTTGGACTGTACTGACTGGGATGTTTTCAGGTCTGCGAACAGTTCTCTGGATGAGTTTACAGACGCTGTGACGTCCTACATCAGCTTCTGTGAGGACAGCTGCATTCCATCAAAGACCAGGGTGAGTTATAACAATGACAAACCCTGGTTCACAGCTAAGCTCAGAGGGCTGAGGGCAGACAAAGAGGTCGCTTTCAGGAGTGGAGACAGAGCCAGGTACAGAGAGTCGAAGTACACGTTTGAAAAGGAGGTGAGAAAAGCCAAACGTTTGTACTCAGAGAAGCTACAATATCAGTTCTCTGCAAATGACTCGGCTTCTGTCTGGAGAGGGCTCAGGCAAATTACAAACTACAAGCCCAGAGCCCCTGCTGCTGCTAATGACCTCTGCCTGGCCAACAGTCTGAATGAGTTCTATTGTAGATTTGACAGACAATGGGACAGACCTGACTCCAACCCCCCTCACACCTCTGACCAGCCTCACTCCAACACCTTCACCCCCCACATCAAAGCTACAGTCTCACCCCAGCTGCCTACAGAGGCTCTCTCCCCTATCTTCCCCCCCTCCTCCCCCCCCTCCTACAGAGACACCTTTCTCCATCAAAGAGAGAGATGTGAATAGACTTTTCAGGAGACAAAACCCCCGTAAGGCTTGTGGACCGGACTATGTCTCTCCTTCCACCTTAAAGCACTGTGCTGATCAGCTGTCTCCAGTGTTCACAGACATTTTTAACACCTCACTGGAGACATGCACCGTACCAGCCTGTTTTAAGGCCTCCACCATCGTTCCTGTCCCTAAAAAGCTGAGGATCACAGGACTTAATGACTACAGACCCATCGCTCTGACATCTGTGGTCATGAAGTCCTTTGAACGCCTCATGCTCTCCCACATCAAGGACATCACCGACCCCCACCTGGACCCCCTGCAGTTTGCCTATAGATCCAACAGGTCAGTAGACGATGCTGTAAACCTGGCTCTCCACTTCATCCTCCAGCACCTGGACTCCCCAGGCTCCTACGCCAGGATCCTGTTTGTGGACTTCAGCTCTGCTTTTAATACAATAATCCCAGCTTCAGGACAAGCTTTCCCAGCTGAACGTGCCAGACTCCACCTGCAGGTGGATCACAGACTTCCTGTCTGACAGGAAGCAGCACGTGAAGCTGGGAAAAACCATCTCTGCTCCCCGGACCATCAGCACTGGATCTCCTCAGGGCTGTGTTCTTTCTCCTCTGCTCTTCTCCCTGTACACCAACAGCTGCACCTCCTCTCACCAGTCGGTCAAACTCCTGAAGTTTGCAGACGACACGACCATCATCGGTCTCATCGCTGATGGAGACGAGTCCGACTACAGGTGGGAGACAGACCGGCTGGTGTCCTGGTGCAGCCAGAACAACCTGGAGCTCAATGCTTTAAAGACAGTGGAGATGATAGCAGACTTCAGGAAGGACCCAGCCCCCCTCACCCCCCTCACCCTGGGAGACTCTACAGTGAGCTCTGTAGAGTACTTCTGCTTCCTGGGGACCATCATCACTCAGGACCTCAAGTGGGAGCTGAACATCAGCTCCCTTATCAAAAAAGCTCAGCAGAGGATGTACTTTCTGCGGCAGCTGAAGAAGTTCAGTCTGCCAACAAAGATGATGGTGAACTTCTACAGCTCCATCATCCAGTCCATCCTCTGCTCCTCCATCACCATCTGGTACGCTGCAGCTACGGCCAAGGACAAGGCCAGACTGCAGCGTATCATCCACTCTGCAGAGAAGGTCATCGGCTGCAATCTGCCCTCCCTCCAGGACCTGTACGCCTCCAGGATTTTGAGGCGTGCAGGAAAGATTGTGGCCGACCCCTCCCACCCCGGTCATAAACTGTTTCAATCTCTCCCTTCTGGTAGGAGGTTTCGGTCCATCAGGACCAGAACCTCCAGACACAAAAACAGCTTCTTTCCCTCTGCCACCATCCACATGAACACACCCCAAGTCACCCACTGAACCCCCCCACCCCCCCACCCCCCCCCCCCACCCGATCACCACCTCCACCAGCTTGATACCTGCTGCACTGTATATATATATATTTATATTTATCCTATTTATCCTTTATTCTCTATCTATCCTTTATTTATCCCTCATCCTTTATATTTATCATTATTATTATTATTATTGTTGCTGGGTTGTTCTTTGTTGTGTTGTTTTTATTTCTTTTATTTCTTTTTGTTGCTTGTTTTGTGCACCAACCACCAAGTCAAATTCCTTGTACTGTCCTCAAAACTGTACATGGCAAATAAAACATTTCTGATTCTGATTCTGATTCTGATTACATCAAAGACGAAACAGGCAAACACATATGACACCAATCCATGTACTGATTGTTCTTTGGTTATTTAGTTTCAATTTTTTTTTTTTTTTTTTAAGTATTATGAAATTTGTTTCCAATTTGAGGGTCACTTGGTACCAGCAACAACTGCTGGATTTTAACGGTATTGCACAAGTTACAAGTTTAAATATTACAGATTGCGTTCTCCAAATGTGTTCCAAAAGTCACATGCACAGAGACAGCCAATAGAATGTCCTGGTTTGATGACACACACATACGGATGTTAATACAGACACAGAATAGATTACATACAGACAACTATGTTTACAAATACTTATTCTACACTCGGATTGAAATACAGACACAGAGATCAAAATACAGACACACAGATTGAATAAAACACACATAAATAGGTTTGTTGCAAAATTAGCCCCAATTCACTGTTTTACCATGAGGTGTTTATATTATATTTAGATTTACACCTGTTTCTACGTTCACACACAACTTTATCAATAACATATTTTGATTTGAGTGATCTGTGCTTATCAACATGTAATAAATGAGGCTTCAGGTTCTTCACACTCACAACTCTGTATGTGTTTGAACCAGAACTGAGCCCAGACTAAGTGGACCTGGACCTGAACCCAGTTGTGTGTCCTTTAGAAGTAACGAGTCCATGGACAGACTCATTGACTTCAAAGGACGACAATCTACTGACCCACAGTAAGTGAACATAAATAAGGTTGTTTGTTTTCTTCCTGATGGTCCAGGTTCTTCACACTCCACACTGATAAAGCATCAGTAAACATGACTCATCAATTTTGATGGACTATGTTTGTTATTTGAAGTGATGTTGATGTAGCTCTCAGCAAACAGTGGAAGGTGAAAGAGAAAAGGCTTTGTAGGAATGGTCTCCAGTGTGTAGGTGAGTCTTAGACAGTGTGTGATCTTCAGAATTATGAAGGATTGAAGACAAATAAAGCCTCAGTCCAACAGACTTGTTCTCCTGTTCAGTGGAAACATGCTGAGATGTTCCACACGTGAGCTGAGCTCCAAAGGCTGCTCCACACTCACTGCATTGTGGCTCTGCAGGACATCACCCACTGTTACTGATGTTCACATGATGTTAGCAGAGCTTCCTGTGCTTTCCTCCAGCTGCTCCTCAGCATGTCTGAGTGTCTGTGTCTTCTCCACAGCAGCTTGGAGGGTGTGAATGGTTCCTCTGGAGCTGAGCCTGACTCCATCTTTACGGTGTGTACGTCTACAAAGACACTAAACCTGTGTCAGACTGTGATCAAACCACTGTACACACACACACACACACACACACACACACACACACACACACACACACACACACAGATGATTGGAGCAGGCCTTCACTCACCACCTTTAATGTGTTTGTGTTCCAGCTGCTGGAGGACAACATCATCAACTTTGTCAAGGCTGAACTCAAACACATGCAGAAGATTGTAGATGGAGATGATCCAGAGTGCTCAGAGAGTCAAATGGAGGGTGAAGATGAGGAGCAGAGGAGGAGCAGGGAGGCCTTTCTGAACATCACACTGTATTTCCTGAAGAGGATGAAGCAGGAGGAGCTGGCTGAGCGTCTGCAGAGCAGTAAGAGCATGTGAACATCTTCACTGTGAGGAACATCACATGAAGGACACAAAGCTGGCTTTTCTTTTTGAAAACACAATTTAATCAGTCACATTTAAGGTGTTCCGCAGGGTTCTTCTCTTGGCCCACTTTTATTTTCAATATTTGTTAATGATCTCCCTCTTGCATGCAATGACTGTAACATCCAACTTTATGCTGATGACACCGTGATTTATTCTGCAAAATCTAATATCTCAGATATTAATCACTCTATTCAGCATGACTTCAATGCAGTTCAATCCTGGCTACAATCTAGTAAACTCTTACTCAATAACTCGAAATCAAATTTTATGTTGTTCCAGAAGCGGGTTCGCCCAGTCACAGCCAATGAGATTAAACTTACTTTTTCTGATTTGTCACCAGTCCCAGTTGTTGATCATTTTAAATATCTTGGTCTATGGCTAGACTCCTCACTGTCATTTAAAACTCATATACAAACTATTACAAACAAAATTTATTCTCGCTTAAAATTGCTTTATCAATCAGTTAATTGTTTTAGTTACTCAGTTAGAAAAAAGACAATTTTACAATTGATTCTTCCCATTATTGATTACAGTGATATTATTTATCAAAACACCACTGCCACGATTCTCCAACCACTTAATGTCACTTACAATAGTCTGTGTAAATTTATCCTCTGCTGTCCCTTTAGAACTCACCACTGCCAAATGTATGAACATATGTCATGATTCTCTCTGGCATCTAGACGACAGCTTCACTGGCTATTATTTATATTTAAATGTATTAATTTAAGTTTTCCTGATTATTTAAAACAATATATAATTCCTTTCAGATTGTCATACAGTTTGCGTCATGCTGATCAACAATATCTTGTAGTCCCTAGAGTCAAAAAAGTAGTCGGTAAATTTTCATTCAAATATAAAGCTCCATTTGACTAGCACATTCTCCCATTATTGATCCACTCTCTAACCTCTCTGTCTCTGTTTAAAAATGCTCTTATCCTCCATCTCCAGAATATATGTCAGTGTTTTTGATTATAGGCTATGTAACCGAAACCTTTTTTATTCATTTAATCTAATGAAAGTTTTTACTATCATTAGATAGCTACTATTAATGATATCACTATTATTACTTATTTATTTTTGTATAAAATATTTACTGTTTTGAGCAACGGTTAAATGTATACTGTGTGTGTGTGGGTGTGTATGTGTGTGTGTCTATCTATATTTTGTTGTATTTATTATTTTTGAAATATTGAATTTTTGTATTGTCTACTCTGCTGTATCTGTCATTTTATGTAAGTTGAGGACTCCCTCGAAAACGAGATGTTCCATCTCAAGGGGCATATCCTCCAATAAATAAATAAATAAATAATCTGAGGAACCATCCAGACTGAGAACATCACACACTTTGATCTCCAATGTTCAAACCTGCTCTGACTTCTCCATTCTAACATTAAGTTTGTCTTCATTCAGGAACAAAGGCTCATCGATACCAACGTGAGCTGAAGTCCAAGCTGAAGAAGAAGTTCCAGTGTGTGTCTGAGGGCGTGGCTAAAGCAGGAAGTCCAACCCTCCTGAAGGAGATCTACACAGAGCTCTACATCACAGAGGGAGGGGGTGGAGAAGTCAACCAGGAACATGAGGTCATGCAGATAGAAACAGCATCCAGGAGATCAGACACAGCAGAAAGAGCCATCACACTAGAAGAGCTCTTTAAAGCTCCTCCTGGAAGACCTCGACCAATCAGGACAGTGATGACAAAGGGCGTGGCTGGCATTGGGAAAACACTCTTAACACACAAGTTCACTGTAGACTGGGCTGAAGACAAAGCCCAGCAGGAGGTCCACTTCACATTCCCACTGACCTTCAGAGAGCTGAACGTGCTGAGGGGGAGGAGCTTCAGCTTGGTGGGACTTGTTGATCACTTCTTCTCTGGAAGCAAAGAAGCAGGAATCTGCAGCTTCCAGGACTTCCTGGTTTTGTTCATCTTTGATGGTCTGGATGAGTGTCGGCTCCCTCTGGACTTCCTCAGCACTCAGACCCTGACTGATGTCTCAGAGTCCACCTCAGTGGAGGTTCTGCTGATAAACCTCATCAGAGGAGAACTGCTTCCATCAGCTCGCCTCTGGATAACCACACGGCCTGCAGCAGCCAATCAGATCCCTCCTGAGTGTGTGGACATGGTGACAGAGGTCAGAGGGTTCACTGACCCTCAGAAGGAGGAGTACTTCAGGAAGAGGTCCACAGATGAGGAGCAGGTCAGCAGGATCATGTCCCACATCAGGACGTGTCGCAGCCTCCACATCATGTGCCACATCCCGCTATTCTGCTGGATCACTGCTACAGTTCTGGAGGACATGTTGAAGAGCAGAGAGAAGGGAGAGCTGCCCAGGACTCTGACTCAGATGTACAGCCACTATGTGGTCCTTCAGAACAAAGTCAAGATGGTGAAGTTTGATGGAGGAGCTGCCACAGATCAACACTGGAGTCCACAGAGCAGGGAGATGATGGAGTCTCTGGGAAAACTGGCTTTTGAGCAGCTGCAGAAAGGAAAGCTGATCTTCTATGAAAAGTGACCTGACAGAGTGTGGCATGGACCTCAGAGCAGCCTCAGTGTGCTCAGGAGTCTTCACACAGGTCTTCATAGAGGAGAGCAGCCTGTACCAGGACAAGGTGTTCACCTTCATCCACCTGAGCCTTCAGGAGTTTCTGGCTGCTCTTCATGTCCATCAGACCTTCATCAGCTCTAAAGTCAACCTGCTGGAACATAAACCACTGAACCTTCCCCATAGTGGAGGTCAGCCTGACTTTAACCTTTTCCATCAGAGTGCTGTGGACGAGGCCTTACGGAGTCCAAACGGACACTTGGATTTGTTCCTCCGCTTCCTGCTGGGTCTTTCACTGCCGACCAATCAGAGGCTCCTACAAGGCCTGCTGACACAGACAGGAAGTGACTTACAGACCAATCAGAGAACAGTTAAATACATCAAGAAGAAGCTGAGTAAGAGGTTGTCCACAGAGAGAAGCATCAACCTGTTCCACTGTCTGAATGAAGTGAATGATCACTCTCTGCTGGAGCAGATCCAACAGTCCATGAGATCAGGAAGTCTCTCCACAGAGGAACTGTCTCCTGCTCAGTGGTCAGCTCTGGTCTTCATCTTACTGTCATCACAAGAACATCTGGATGTCTTTGACCTGAAAAGATTCTCTCCTTCAGAGGAAGCTTTTCTGAAGCTGCTCCCAGTGATCAAAGCCTCCAAGAATGTTGAGTATGTGACTTTAAAACATGTCTTTAATTCTGTCACAGACAAACATCTGTAAGGTTTCTCTGATTCTTCATAAGTTTGAGTTTCTGTGGTCTCTCAGAGAGAAGCTGTGCAGCTCTGTCCTCCGTCCTCAGCTCTCAGTCCTCCAGTGTGAAACATCTGGACCTGAGTAACAATGATCTGCAGGATTCAGGAGTGAAGCTGCTGTGTGAAGGACTGAAGAGTCCTCACTGTAAACTGGACTACCTCAGGTCAGTGAGATCACATGTTCCATCAACATTGTCCTGTTCCTCGTCTCCTCACTTGTTTCCTGAGTTGTGGATGTTTTTCTGAATCCAGTCTGTCAGGTTGTGTCATCACAGAGGTGGGCGGGGCTTCTCTGGCAGCAGCTTTGAGCTCCAACTCCTCCAGTGTGAGAGAGCTGGACCTGAGCTACAACCATCCAGGAGACTCAGCAGTGAAGCTGCTCTCTCAGAGACTGAACACTCTGAGGTGAGACACATCACAGCAGCTCATCACATGTTCACATCAATCCCCATCACATGTGTGACAGAGAGCTGTATCAGAGGAATGTGATGAAGGTGTGAGAGGTGGGACACTAAAGGAGGAGGACTGGGACACGTTAGAGGGATGAAGGACAGAGATAAGAAGGTAGTGAGGAGTGAGAAGAGGCTGATGGAGAACTATGAGGAGCTGATGAAGGAATGAGAGAGAAGATCAGAGGAGGTGGAACCAATCAGTGATGATTGTGTTCATACAGAAATATAAATATATCTTATGAAATTACATTTTAATCTTTTCTCTGACACAAGTTATCAAGTCAAAAAATTAGGGATGAACCAAAATGTGAATTATTGACTGAAAACTAAAATAAATTTCCAGCTCTGAATGTTACTAACCACTAAAATTAAAACTATGCAATTGTATAAATCAAAACTAATGCTTCAAATAATCAATCAATAAAAGGTAGGGGATTTTTTCCAGATACACTTTTTAAGTTTTTGGTTGAAATTTTCTTAATGTTCTGACAGAAATGAAGATCTTATGAGCTCTGAAAAAGGAACAAAGAAAAATCATTATGTGTAGCAGCTGTAAACCTGTAAAAACGTTGACCAATGAAAAAAGACGGTTCGTTTTTTTATTAACCAAAACGTGTCATAGGTGACAGACTTAAGAGTTTTTAGTCACGTTTTTTAACATACAGTATATAATGATAAAGTTTAGTGTTTACTTACTGCTGAATGAGACGACATAGTTTCTACACAATAAAAGTGATGAGCTTAGATCCACTTCTGCAGCAGCAGTGCTAATGCACGTGAGTGAGACAGAGCACAGAGGGGAGGGGGGTAAGCTACATTCAAAATCATGCTAGCTTTAAAAAAAACATCTACCCTGCCTTTAAAATATGAAAATATTTATTTAGCACTGACATTCCAACAATGCATAATATAAAATAAAATAATAAAATATCCAGGGTGTACCCCCGCCAAGCGCCCTATGAGAGCCGGAGATTGGCACCGGCAGACCCCCGCGACCCTGTTAAATGGGAATAAGCGGGTAAGAAAATGGATGGATGGAAATAATAAAATAGTTAACTTGACCCACTCATACAATTATTAAAACAGAAATATGTATGTTTTTAAAACATTTTAAATCTATTTCAAAATGTAGTTATGTTACAAATAATAATTGTTAGAGTTTTCGCGCTAACTCTGGTGTTCAGTACCTGAGATTTCATACAGAGAGACATAGTCAGAGGTTTTGCTGAATCAATCAATCAATTTATTAGAGATGAACAGAAAATGAATCAACAAGTCATAACAAGTCAATAGAAGAACAGACACTTATCTAAAACACAGCTGTGGTCCTCAGGGTCTGCTCACTCCCTGTCATTTACTGGTGATTTAAAGCAATTCAAATTATGTTTAAGATTTATTTATTTATTCATTTTTATTGACCATATATGTTGTCTGTTTATGTGATTTATTTAGGTATATAGAACATGAGCTGTTTAACATGTATTAAGTTTAATTTTAAAATACAATTATTCATATTTGTTAATGATTTATACTTTGTGTATTTTGGGTCAAACTAACATTTTAGTGTTAATCTGATTGTCTTGTTTATATCTGATTTGTCTATTCGTTTACATACATGGTTGTGATGTTTTTAGATTTAGATTAAGTTGAAATCAGATGTTCTGAAACTGTTTGTCCTTGTTCTGAAAATGACAGCTAACAAGTTGATCTGAATATATTTTATGAATAGATTTATTGAGTATAAATATATATAATTATAGTATTACACATAAAAAGAACATGAATAATAATCCATTCTAACATTTCCTCTCTTCACACTGTTTAACAGTGTGACTATATAAAATTATGAATACGACAAAATATTTAATTCAGACTATGTTTAATATGTTATATTAACGTTTTTTTTTAGAACTTATAATATCAGGTTACTTAATGTAAGCTCGTTAATTTATTTAAACATTATTTTATTTCAAGTTATATTCCTATTTTGTTTACCATTGTTAGAGTGGGACAAAAACTTTTATTTAACTTTATTACATTTATTTGGATTTACTGTTAGACTATGTTTTAATATAAGAAAAAAGTTATAAGTAGAACAGAACAGAATACAAACATGCTTTGTGTTTAAATTAAATATACATAGTAAACTTGAAATTAGCCACTTATATTTATCTGTACAAACAATAACTGAATACATGCTCATCAAAATCAATCTTATAAAACATCACATGATTACAAAAGGTGTTGTAAGATTTATTCAATACATATTTTACAATTTCTTTATTACATACAACCACATAGTGAGGTGAGTCTATGATTGCTATGTAGTGTGTGTGTATTTTATTTTTATATCACTTCTCTTTCCATGTGAATGTGAAAACCCACAGCAGGAACCTTAACTGATTGATTGATTGATTCTTATTTCTTAGTGAGGAAAAATACATTCACGGTCCTGCCTGCCCACAGCGACCAGTCAGGAAATGACTTTCAGAAAATAATATCAATCTTTATCAAATTTATATGGAAGCTTTTGAAGCACAAACGACAAAAACACGTGATCACCCTCTAATATAAACTGTGCAGAAATAATCTATCAATATAATATAGAAACTTTTGTTGAATAAAAATCAATTAAAGCACAGTGATATCGCTTACTCATTTAAATTACAATTATATGAATTCATATTAGTTAATTAGTGTTATTCTATCAGCTGTTCTATTTCCTAACTGAGCAGGTGGTTTGTTTCAGAATATTTTAATTTATATTTAAAGTAATTTATCATTGCCCTCTCTTGTAACATATTATATTTATTAAAAATAAATAAATCATAATTAAAGTGAAACATAGACTAAATCAAATACTTATCCAATGGTTTCTGTTCTCAGCTGGTGATGTCTGTATCCTGTGAACAAAAAACTACAGTTATATACATTTCAAAGGTTGATAATGATTTTTTTAATATTTCAAGTTATAATTTCTATCTAATTTTATCCATGTCTAAATATGTATTGATCTATCTGAGGATATAAATACACATAAGGGTTTTAGTTGTGAGATTTTTAGAACATAAATAGAGGTAAATGACAATATTTTACACAGTTGTAACATAATATTCAAACTAACAGAGATTATTAAAGAAGTGAATAAAAAAGTAAGAAAATAACCCAAAGAACTGAAATGTAAATCAAATCATTAGAATAAAACAGTAATTAGAACAAAACAGAAATGTAACCAGGTGTTATGTTAATTTATGCCTCTACTAATATTTATATAGATTACAAGTAAACAGATTTGTGATTGTATTCATATCTTTATTATCTCTCTAAAGAGTCCTAGTTAAATCTATAGACCACGTACCATGTACAGTTCAGCCCCCCCACCTTTGATTAGACGTTTTAGGTGGTGAGGTTGTTTTTATAACCTCAGGTGATCAGCCACTGTTCTGCATTCTGGGCCAGGGTCTATACAGTATATATGATTCCTCAATATATGAAATAATGTTATCCATGTCTGTTATTAAGATCATTTGTTCATTTACCTTTTAACTAAAAATATGACTTTTATTCAAGCTACAACTGTAAAGTGTTGGGGAGTGTTACATTGTGTATGTACTGTATGTGTGTATGTATATATGTGTGCAAACAGCTATCCTTCTATCACATGATCACTCACTCAAAGACACGCCCTGGTACATTTTTCACTCACAACACGTTTCTCTCAGTTATACATAAAGTGTCATCATCCATCAATCAATCACTCTATGACACGCCCACTAGCACACTCACACTCACAACACGTTTCTCCGATACATACTGTGTGTGTGTGTGTGTGTGTGTGTGTGTGTGCGTGTGTGTGTGTGTGTGTGTGTGTGTGTGTGTGTGTGTTGTTTCCATAATATCTTATTTAATCAATGTTTATGTGTTGTAATTATTCTGTTTTGTAAGTGTTTATTTTCTAGGTCAAACAATGTTATTTTTATATTCTTTCTGTATCAGTTGTGAACAAGTTGTGTTGTGTGTTATCTAATGTTCTTTCTACCAGTTCACTGCAGTTCACACAAGATATAGTTTCATAATCATTCATTTCATTCATGTCAAAAAGAGGAGAAATTCATTTCTGGTTTATCTATTAAAGCTGTTTTAATTTAATATATGTTGATTTGGACATTTCTGATTTAAGATCAGAAAAACATTTGTTTGATGTGTGTTTTGTTTCTATGTTTATTATTATTAAATAATGTAATAATGTGAAAGTTGTGACTTTTTAGGACATTAGTGATTTTAAATGAAATATTCAAAATCAAACTAAAACATAAATTTTGTTGTGGTTCCTATTTTTTTCTTAGTCTTTATATATTTTAGGTTTAAAAATAAAATAATTACTGGTCTATGGAGGAGATATTTTTGTGTGAAACGTTTCAAATCTAACTTTGAAACAAAGGCTGAACTTTTATTAAAAAGTTTCTCAACCAAAATGTATTTTAGTTTGTTTTCCTAATTTGATATTACAATATTATATTATTTTAGTTTGTTCAATAATTAGTATTTTATCTTATTTCATTAATGTTTTCGTTTTTTAATTAAACATGAGACAAATTACAGAATTATTAGAGTTATCTATAAAACCTTATGGAATTTAACATATAGTTTTGATTTAATGATTTTTAAACTGATGTGTTTCATTATTACCCAAGAGGTTTTTGGTAAATTATCATTATAACAAAAGTATTTTGTGTTGTCATATTTGGTGCCTTTGGAGATCAACTTATTTATTTATTTATTGACTTATTTAAATATTTGTTTACTTATTTCTTTATTTAATTTATTCTTTTTTATATTCTTTTGTGTCTCAGTCTTCATTTATTCATTTAATTCATTTTTAGCCTATTCTAGTTGTAAAAGTTAAAGTAGTAAAATATATTTAAACTAAAGTATTTTATAATTATTATTTCTAGTGTTAATTATTTGTGTAAAGTTGTTCAGCTAATGTTCAAATCTATGTTTATTTTATTTTTTTTCATGTGTGTGTTTATGTGTAGATATATATGTATGGGTGTATATGTATTTTATCAATCTTTATTTATCAGTTATATATGGGTGTGTAATTATATGTGTTAGTGTATATATATGTACATTTATGTGAATGTTGTGAATGTTGAAGTTTTAGATACAAAGTCATAAATATATTTTATCAAGATTATTGTTATTATTTATTAAAGAGAAGTGTTGAGAGGTTAGTAAATTATACTCCTGTGAATATGTATTGATGTCTTATGTTTAATTTTCCTTTTTGATATGTTTTTGAAATAATCACTATATACAGTCAATCAATAGGTTTGTTTATTCATTTATTTATCATTGAAATGTATTAGAATTCATAAGACAAATGTATTTCTAAAGGGAGAATTATGATTTAGTGTGTGATATTATCCACATTCAAAAACTAAAAAGAATAAAAATATGTACGACTACCAAACTTATTTAAACTGCAAAGGACCAAATAGTGTAAATATACATATATATAATAGTGTATAGTTAAGATCAGAGGAGGTGGAACCAATCAGTGAGGATGAAGAGAGGAACACTTTGAAGGAGATGAAGAAGGTGAAGCTGTTGAAGACAAACCAGTAGAAACATGGAGAGCTTGATGGAGATGGAATCAGGTTTCTGAGCAGCACTTTGGACTCTTTAGGTGTGTAAATCACTGCCTGTGTTTGCTCCTGCAGGGCGGACCATGGAGGAGAGCAGAGGATCAAAGCTGGTGTGAGGAAGTGTAAGTGTGTGTGTGTGTTCATTCAAAGTGTCCTCATGAAGCTCTGAGTGAATGAACATGTCAGTGATACAGAGACAATGAAGCATCACATGATCAACTGTTGTTTCTTTGTGTCTCATCAGATTTCTGTCACATTCACCTCGACACAAACTCCATCAACAGAAACCTCAGACTGTCTGACAACAACAGGATGGTGACATGTGTGGAGGAGGAGGAGCTTTATCCTGATCATCAGGACAGATTTGATCACTGTCAGGTTCTGTGTAGTACTGGTCTGACTGGTCGCTGTTACTGGGAGGTGGAGTGGAATGGATTTGTTAATATAGCAGTGAGTTACAGAGGAATCAGAAGAAAAGGAAACAGTTATGAATGTTGGTTTGGATTTAATAATCAGTCCTGGAGTCTGGGCTGTTACAGTGATTTTTACATCTTCAGACACAATAACATAGAAACACGTACCTCCTGTCCCTGTGGTTCCTCTGGTAGAGTAGGAGTGTATGTGGACTGTCCTGATGGACGTCTGTCCTTTTATGAAGTCTCCTCTGACTCTCTGACACTCATCTACACCGTCTGTACCTCCTTCACTGACACTCTGTATCCTGGGTTTGGGATTTGGTCCTATTGTTCCTCTGTGTCTCTGAGTCCTCTGTGAGACAGACAAACACACACAGACAGACAGACAGACAGACACACAGCTACACAGACAGACAGACACACAGACACACTGACAGACAAACAGACAGACACACAGACAGACAGACACTTAGACAGACACACAGAGAGACAGACACAGACTGACAGACAGATAGGCAGACAAACACACACACACACATAGACAGACAGACAGACAGACAGACACAGCTACACAGACAGACAGACACACCGACAGACAAACAGACACGCAGACAGGCAGACAGACCAACAGCAACACAGAATGACAGACACAGACACAGCTACACAGACACACACGCACAGGCAGGCAGGCAGAAACATAGACAGACAGACACATAGACTGACAGACAGACAGACAGACAGACAAACACACACATAGACAGACAGACAGACACAAACAGACAGACAGACAGACAGACAGACAGACAGACAGACAGACAGACAGACAGACAGACAGACAGACACACACAGCTACACAGACACACTGACAGACAGACAGACACAGCTACACAGACAGACACGCAGACAAGCACACACACACACCTACAGACAGTCAGACAAACAGACAGACAGACTCTTAGACAAACAGACACACAGACAGACAGACACACACACACACACACACACACACACACACACACACACACACACACACACACGTACACACACACCTACAGACATTCAGACACACAGACAGACAGACATACACACAGGCAGGCAAAAAGACGGACAGACAGACAAACACAGCTACACAGACAGACAGACAGACAGACGCACACACACACACACTTACAAACAGACAGACAGACATACCTACAGACAGACAGACAGACACACAGCTACACAGACAGACAGACACTTAGACAGACACACAGACAGACAGACACACACAGCTACACAAACAGACAGACAGACACGCAGACAAACACACACACACCTACAGACAGTCAAACACACAGACAGACAGACACACAGGCAGGCAGGCAGACAGACAGACAGACAGACAGACAGACACACACACAGACAGACAGACTCTTAGACAAACAGACAGACAGACAGACAGACAGACAGACACACACACAGACAGACAGACAGACAGAAGGCAACACAGACAGACACACCCACAGAAAGACAGACACAGACACACAGACACACACAGAGACAGGCAGGCAGAATATGGCAAGCCCTTTTAACATTTAATAAGATATCTGAAATTCAATTGTTACATGTAAAAATGTAATTGCAGATATCTGCAATTGAATTTTGACATGTGGCAATTCTAATTCATGATATCTACAATTCAATTGTTACATGTAACAATTGTATTACAGATATCTGCAATTGAATTACAACATGTTCAAATAACATTGTAGATATCTACAATTAATATGGTAATTCGGACTACATATCCGAAATGACGTCATTGTCCCGCCCACATATCCGAAATTAATATGGTAATTCGGACTACATATCCGAAATTAATATGGTAATTTGAAGCACATATCCGAAATGACGTCATTATCCCGCCCACATATCCGAAATTAATATGGTAATTGGCAGCCTCTGACTTCTCAGGACTTCTCATTGGGCAACTCCACAACCGTGACGCGCACGTACAGAGCGCGCGTAATCTGCTGAGAGATGTTTGAAAATGGATCGAGAGGGAAACACTGAGACCACAGTTTCTGCGTTTGATCGAATTTTTAATGTGGCGAATCGAGCCAGACAGGAGCTGTTGCAGAATAACAGTGACATCCTTGTTCCAATTCTCGCTAAATTAACAATGCAGTCGTCTATTGCACGTAGTTCCCTTTGACTACATACACCTTGTTGATAAGCTCGTTCGATTGCAAAACATTTTCTTTGAATTTTAAGGATCACTTGCTCCGCCATATTCTACGTCTTCCACTTCAAAACACATACGGTGCGAGCCACTGGCACCGTCATCTGCGACCGTCACAGTCGGCCAATGGAATGGTACATGACGGCCATTCCCGCCCACATATCCGAAATTAATATGGTAATTTTGAGCACATATCCGAAATGACATCATTGTCCCGCCCACATAGCCGAAACTGCATTTCCACATGTTGTAATTCAATTGCAGATATCTGTAATATAATTGTTACATGTAAAAATGTAATTGCAGATATCTGTAATTCAGTTTCTACATGTCGAAATGACATTTTGACATGTTGAAATATATTTGTTACGTGTGAAAATGGCTTTACAGATATCTTGAATTAACATTTCAACATGTTCAAATGTAATTTCCACTAGTGAAAACTAAATTGCTACATGTCCGCCAGATTTATTAAATGTTAAAATGGCTTGCCATAGGCAGAAACATAGACAGACAAACAGACAGACAGGCAGACAGACACAGACAATTAGACAGACAAACAGACAGGCAGACACACACATACACAGAAAGACACACACACATACACAGTTAGACAGACACACCAACAGACAGACAGACACAGCTACACAGACAGACACACCGACAGACACACACAGCTACACAGACAGACAGACACACACAGACAGACAGACACAGCCACACAGACAGACAAACACACAGACAAACAGACAGACACACCGACAGACAGACACACACAGCTACACAGACAGACAGACACACCAACAGACAGATACACACACACACAGACAAACAGACACACTTACAGACAGACACACAGCTACACAGACAGACACACAGCTACACAGACACACACACAGACAGACAGACAGACAGACACACACACACACACAGACAGACAGACACACAGACAGACAGACAGACAGACAGACACACACAGCTACACAGACAGACAGACAGACACAAAACAGACAGACAGACAGACAGACAGACACAAAACAGACAGCCACACAGACAGAGAGATAGACAGAAGTGTCTCTGAGTCCTCTGTGAGACAGACAGACAAGATAACTGACTTCCTGTTTGGTTTTGGGCGGGGTTATAATGTATCTTTTTGCTCATCTTGGGGTCAATAATACATGTAAATTTGATGTGAATCCATTGAAAAATAGCAAAGATACAGCATTTAGAATGTGACGGCGAAGGATTTTACGGTGACATTATAGGCCCCTCCCACTGATCACAGCCTGTTTTTTCTATCAGGACCTGTTCCCATCTTATAAGATTCATCCAACACTATTTTGAAGTCAACATGACATATCTTCTTTCCGGACACCTAAAAGTGGCGCCATCTGAGAACGCAAAGCATGAGGTCACATCTGTCTCATGTTCTTCTTCTCCACAAAAGTGAAACTAGTCCTAATTCACATGTTTTATTATGAATGATGATTAATGTGTACAGAATAAAGCAGATGATGTTAGTCCATCACCTGAGGATTATAGAGGGGATACATTTTCTACCAGGCACAGTGAGACAGGCTGAAATCATTTGTATCTCCTGATAACATGTTCTGGTCCACAGTCCTGTATCACCATGTGTCTGTGTTGAGAATGTCTGAATAAATGCTATGAAGTTATGATGATCAACAGAGGCTGAATTAAAAAATACACCATTATCTAAAGATCAGATCTCCTGTGTAAAGGAAAGTGAGTTACATCAACAACTACTGTTGGCAGTGCTGCAGTAAGTTCATCAGAACATCATTGAGTGAAAAAGGTGGATCTGAGTCTGACAGTGTGTTCAAATGTTCACAGTGGTATTGATTTTACTGTATCACAAGTTGGATACATTGATCTAAAGACTGAATTACAGCGTGTTTGAGTCTAGAACCCAGAGAGTATTTAGCTAACGTTTAGTTAGCAGGCTGGTCGCCTAGCAACATTACACTATCATAGAAAAAGGAGAATATATGACATTGTCAAGCAGAGCTATGAACACTATTAACTTTAACAACACGTATGTACAGAATATTATTATTATTAATATTATTATTATTATTATTAATCATTTAGGGCTCTATTGTGTCTGCTTTATTTGATTTACAAGGTATATATGAGTTATTTAATGTGTATTAGGTTTAATATTTAAAATATAATTATTTTTATTTGTTAACAATTTAGATTTTGTGTATTTAGCTCAAACTGTCTTTTTAGTGTTAATCTACTGTCTGGATTATATCAGTTTTGTCCCTGTTTACATACATGGTTTTGTTGTTAGATTTAGATTAAATTGAAATTAGATGTTCTAAAAATAACATTAAATTATCGTATGTTAAAAAAGAAACCATAAATAATTATCCATCTTTAACAATCAAAGCATGATCGTAACAATCCACATTTAGTTTTAATAATAAGCTAAACTGATATCTAAACACAGAATTGTAGCTCCGCCCTTCATGCGCGCTCCCACAACAGGGGATACAGATTCTGTTGGGGGTCACTGCTTTGGTACGACAAAGTCCAAAATGCTTGACCATCACGTGATTTATGTAAACTCAGTTTGTTCCAGAAGTTAGTGGTGGGCAATTTGAATCCATTGACATATCTGGGATTTTTGGTAATTTGTTGTCAATAACTGCATTAATTGGCAATATTTATACAGTACACCATCATATGTATGTGTATATACAATATATGTTTATGTAGTTCCATAAATAGTTTTTTCCCTAATGTAAATTTGTATTAATGAAAACATTGTTTAAAAATGTGTTAATATGTATTGTATACAGTATGTATTTCTTTGAATTTTCTTTAATTTTCTTTAAAAAGAGGTCATTAAAAACATTAAATCCAGACAGGACACATTGAAAACATATTTATTATGTTTATAAATACCATGCACTGATGCACACAGCCAGCATCACTACTCTGCAACCTAACAGAACATCATTTATCCAGCCATCCTGACCATGCAGCATCATTGGTCCTCACCTTGCAGCAGCATTGGTCCTCACCGTGCAGCATCATTGGTCCTCACCGTGCAGCATCATTGGTCCTCACCATGCAGCATCATTGGTCCTTACCGTGCAGCATCATTGGTCCTCACCGTGCAGCAGCATTGGTCCTCACCGTGCAGCATCATTGGTCCTCACCATGCAGCATCACAGTAGTAGTGTGAAATTATTACATAGAATAGGTGTGATTACTAATATAATTCATATAAAATGATCAGTATGATATCTAATGTAATATCACAGTATAATACACATTTGAAACACACCTTGTCATGTTTTCATGACTCATCATGGTCTGTTGATGCTCCATCATATGAAACCAGTCCTGTGACATCACTGCTCCCTGTGCTCCTACAGTAGGTCACTTACTCTCCAACCAAATTACATGATTAGTATAATAACATGTATAATACAGTAATAACCTATAATACTTATAGTATTATGTATAGTTCCTCGTTTAGTCTAGTAAAGTTTATTTTCATCATTGTTGGTCTATTTTAAACTTATGTGTTTTCAATCTCACTGATGGTTTTTAACTTACCTTTCCCATTTACAGAGTAACACAAAGCTTAAAACACTCAATCCATAAGTTACCTTTATGTTTAAGATTGCTGTTTAGAAATCTCTAGTATCCACTTTAAATTCATAACAATATCACAAAATTAGCTTTCTACATTGTTGTTTTTGTTACGTTAACTTTATCATGCTAGCTCGTACTCCAGAATCCATTCCTCATTTTTCTGCTGATACTCATCACTGTACAATCAGATATCCTAAAGTTATAGTGCATTCATTAATTTAATTTACTACAACAAAATAAATCAAGTTTTATTGATTTTTATTTATTTTATTTTGTATTTTCTTTTATTCCACATCTTTGGATGAAATCAAATTAATAAAATTGAACCTTATGGTTAAGGCTGTGATGCTAACTTTATCCAGTAACATTAGCATATCTTAGTCTCATCTATTATCTGCTAATGATGCCTCAATCTAGTTTAGCAGAGGATAATCCACCAACAGTCTTTGATGCACACGTTAATAATAATAATAATAATAATAATAATAATAATAATAATAATAATAATAATATAATATTAATAATAATAATAATAATAATAATAATAATAATAATAATAATAATAATAATAATATCCAATATGATTATTTAAACATCTTACCGTTCAAAAGTTCATCACAGACTGTCTAATCTACTGTAGCTTCAATGCGCTACAATGGTATACTCCATGAGCCGCCATTGCTGTAAATAAAATTAACCATTAGAGTGAACGGATTTGTTGCTACTCTCTCTAGTTGTATCCTAATGTTCCCTCCTATCTCCTTTCCTATCCACTGTTCCCTCACCCTCTGAAGTGTTTAAGTGGTGGCCATGATAAAGAGTGTCCAAGTTCTCTTTAAGCTAAGGTAAAGAGGCTCAATGCTTCCTTTATAACTTCCTTTAGCCTAGGAAACATTTAACAAACGTTAACGGTTTGATCCTTTTTGGTGTTTAGTTTGGTTTCCAGATTGATTGATTAATGGAACCTATTGTTGAATTAGATTCTAATGAAGCTACTGATTGGTTTCCTTCAGGTGGGGGAAAGCTACGAGGACACAGAGTGTGAACCATGAAGGCGTCCTGGAGGTGGGACGGCTGCGTTCATCTACTGTACAGCAGTTAGTGACTGAACTGATCAGCAGAATGGAGATCAATAACACCAATACACATGTCTGCACTGTAAAAATTCCACTTAACAGTTGGGGCAAAACTCTTATACAAACAATAAATACAGCTCACCTCTGCTAAATTTGCGGCCAATGTCGACAGTCCTGCGTTGCATTGGAAGATACCAATTCACTGAGCTGAGGGGGGGGGTTGTTGTAATGAAAAGTGGCATGGTGCACAGTTTGTTTACGAATGTGATTCCGCTGTAGCTGTGGTGTCTTTGGCACACATTTTCTTCATTCCTCTACCTAATTTGTGGTCTGTCCTTAACCTGACTTAAAATAATTCTCAAAATCCAAACACATTGTTCCAATAAATGTTTTTTTTTTTTTTTTTTTTTTAAAAAAACAGTAAAAAAAAAAAAAAAAAAAAAAAAAACAGCGAGTGAGGTACGTAGGGTGTAACCTTTTTTTTCTTGATTTTTTATTTTATTTTTTATTATCATTATTTTATTTTACTTTATTTTTTTTAGTCTTGATTTTTTATTTTTATTTTTTTGTGGGGAAGCCTGCAAGCTCTTCCCACACAAAACACAGGTGGAGATAGGCATCGTGTTTCTGAGTGGCTGGAGAGAAAAAAAAGTGAAAATGACCGAATTTTCAGATTTTCTGCGTGAGCGAGGGTTTCCAGAGGAATGTACATTCGGTCATTTTCACTTTTTTTTCTCTCCAGCCACTCAGAAACGCGATGCCTGTCTCCACCTGTGTTTTGTGTGGGAGGAGTTTGCAGGCTTCCCCGGAAAAAAAAAGAAAAAAAAAAAATCAAGTAAAAGTAAATAAAAATAATAATAATTAAAAAAAGACAAAAAAAAAATGTAACCAAAAAAAAAAAAAAAAACAAACGGGACTGAAAAAAAAAAAATCAAGTAAAACAAAAATTACTACGTACCTCACTCGCTGTTTTTTTTTTTTTTTTTTAATAATTTTTTTTACTGTTTTTTTTCTTTCTTTAATTACTGGCTCTGTTTTGTTTTTTGTTTTTTAGTGGCCCTAATCCTCTTCCGTACACCCCTTCTTTTATTTTAAAAATAAAATATTCTACTTTTCTAAATGTCATATCTTAATTTAGAATATTTCATTTGATGCTATAAACTACTGCAATTTTATTCACTAATGTGTTTATATTTACTGTTGTCACTTTAAAGTAAGATTGATTTTACTTGAGCACACATTATTCTGCCTAATTTACCAACTTTATGTAGTTATTTGTCTGCATGTACCTAATTAGACTTATTTTTTTCCCAATAATCTCAGAAGACATGCTACAATGTTTGTGATAAATACCAGGGCCAAGTCTAACATATCACAGGTAACTGCTGTCAGTTGCATTCTGTTGCACTTATATTTTTTAACATGACACAACCTGATAAAAAAATATATAAATATATATATTTTTTATTTTGCATGTTTCAGAAATCTGTGAACACCATTGTTGCTGGAGAACAACAGTACCAGTCTTCTCTAATGGACCGCCTCAAGAAGCAGATGAAAGACGTGAAAGAAACATTCTGGAAATGACTCCTCAAGTCAGCTGGAAAGGGTTGGCCTGGATGTATTTGACCGGTTTGTTGATCCATTTGCTGAGGTGGCAACAACCTTTGAACAGGACAGTATCATGAAGAAACAGTTTGATTCTTTGGAAGCAGAGGGAATTCCTGTTGCTCAAATCCTATGCAGAAAAAAAGGTGCAGACTACTCTATCAAGAGCAAGCTGTTTTACTATGTGCCGTTAGTTGAAAGTCTGGAGCAGTTTCTCTCACATCCCAGGATTTGGTCAATGGTTGAGGTGGGCCCTAAAAAGTGCAATGAAGGATTTGTTTATGACATTGTTGATGGTGAACTTTTCAAGTCACACCCCATATTTTCTACCACACCAGATGCACTGCAGATAATTCTGTACACTGATGAAATAGAGATTTGCAATCCACTGGTCCTGTGCTTCAAAAAACAAACTACTAATGGTGTACTACACATTAGGAAATATAAACCCAAAATACAGATCAAAACTGGCTGCCATCAGGCTACTTGCCATGGCAAAATATGCAGATCTTTGACAGCCTGGGGTGGACCCCATATTGAACAGAATTAAGGAGGACTTGGACAAGTTGGCCAACGGTGTTGAAATTCACACGCTTTGCCTTCAGTAAGTGCAGACACTATGAGTGTTACCTTCAGGACATGCTGTCCCAATTCAGTGAGGATGCATTTATGAAAAGAACTTTGGAGAGGCATGTGAGACAATGTGATGAGATTGAAAAGGCACAAACAGACTTGCTTTGCAACAGTCTTAAAACAACGTATGGAATTAACAGAAGGAGTAAGTTAGTGGAATTTCCCAATTTTGATATCATCCAACAAACACCACAGGACATTATGCATGTGATCCTGGAGGGCATCGCCCCACTTGAAGTAAAATGTGTTTTGAATCATCTCGTTCAATCAGGACAGGTGGATGTAAGGGATCGACCCACACCAATATCTGGTAACACATTAATGTCCAACGACAACAAGCTGAAACAGTCATCAGGTCAAATGCTTGTGATGTTACGGATTCTGCCATTTATTTTGCCAAGCTTGAATGTAAATGAAGAGGGTTGACTGATACTGGAGCTGATAGACATTGTACAGATTGCATTTGCCCCAGTTCTTTCAATAGCGACCATCTCAAAGTTAAAAGCACTGATTGAAAATCATTTGAAACATTGGAAAGAGCTCTTTCCTGACCACAATGTAACACCTAAGCAACATTACATGATTCATTTACCATCACAGATACGTTCACTTGGTCCAATGGTTAGACACATGTTCATGCGTTTTGAGTCAAAACATGTCTTCTTCAAGCAAAAGGCCACAAAACAAATATCTGCAAGTCTTTGATCACTCAAAACCAAATATATGAAAGCTGTCAAAATGTTGATCTTTTTGTGAACCCTGTTTTCTCAAATGACCGTGATATGCAAATTCTCACTGAAAAGTTGAGACTATCCTTGGGTCTCAGTGAAGTACAGCATGAGGTGTCAGTGAAATGGATTGTCATTAACGGTAACAAATATATAAACAAAAGTCTTTGGTCCTAGCTAATGTACATAACCGCACTATCCCACAGTTTGGAAAGATCAAAAACATCTTTGTTGTTAATTCTACATGTGTTTGTTTTGTCAGACTGTGTGCTTTGACAGACAGCACATGTGTTATCAGGTTGAAGTGCCACATAATGATCAGGACACTGAGGTAGTGGAGGTGGAGAAGTTGGTGGATTACATGTCTTATTACATTCTAAACAATGGAAATCAAACTTATGTTCTAGTGAAATACTATCTGACAAATGTTATGGAACTGCACTGCAACTGAATGGTTTCTTTCCATATAAATGTGGCTGGCTGTAACAACTATTAATGTTGTCTAAACATGCTCGGCTGGTGATAATAATGTAATGATGAATGATGGAGCATGTAAGAACAATTTTATGGTTGAACACAGACATGAACATTGAAGAACAGTCATGTGGTGACAGGACCATCTATGAGGGGGAATAAAGGAGAGATATTTTTGGGGTCCATCCATAAAGTCAGTAAAATGATAATTTATTGTTCTATGAATCTGTGATAACCACATTTATTTATTCATCTTAATAATATCGATATTGTTAGCCTCTGCTAACTAGTTTAGTGTCTGCTTACTAGCTTAGCCTCTGCTAACTAGCTTAATCACTGCGAACTAGCTTAGCCTCTGCTAACTAGCTTAGTCTCTGCTAATTAGCTTAACCTCTGCTAACAAGCTTAGTCTTTGCTAAATAGTTTAGCCTCTGCTAACTAGCGTAGTCTCTGCTAAATAGCTTAGCCTCTCCTAACTAGTTTTGTATCTGCTAACTAGCTTAGCCTCTTTTAACTATCTTAGCCTCTACTAACTAGCTTAATCTCTGCTAACTAGTTTAATCTCTGCTAACTAGGTTAGCCTCTGCTAATTAGCTCAATCTTTGCTAAATAGCTTAGCTTCTGCTAACTAGCGTAGTCTCTGCTTAATAGCTTAGCCTCTGCTAACTAGCGTAGTCTCTGCTAAATAGCTTTGCCTGTTCTAACTAGCTTAGTATCTGCTAACTAGCTTAGTCTCTGCTAACTAGCTTAGCCTCTGCTAACTAGCTTAGCCTCAACTAACTAGCTTAGCCTCTACTAACTAGCTTAATCTCTGCTAACTAGCTTAATCTCTGCTAACTAGGTTAGCCTCTGCTAATTAGCTCAATCTTTGCTAAATAGCTTAGCTTCTGCTAACTAGCGTTGTCTCTGCTAAATAGCTTAGCCTCTGCGAACTAGCGTAGTCTCTGCTAAATAGCTTTGCCTCTTCTAACTAGCTTAGTATCTGCTAACTAGCTTAGTCTCTGCTAACTAGCTTAGCCTCTGCTAACTAGCTTAGCCTCAACTAACTAGCTTAATCTCTGCTAACTAGCTTAGCCTCTGATAACTAGCTTAGTCTGTGCTAAATAGCTTAGCCTCTGCTAACTAGCTTAGTCTCTGCTAACTAGCTTAGCCTTTGCTAAAAAGCTTAGCCTCTGCTAACTAGCTTAGTCTCTGCTAACTAGCTTAGCCTCTGCTAACTAGCTTTATCTCCGCTTACTAGGTTAGCCTCTGCTAACTAACTTAGTCTCTGCCAAATAGCTTAGCCTCTTAGTTGTCTTTGTCACATTTTATTTGACATTAGTAAATAATTATTCACATTGATAAGTGATAACACATGTTATACATTAGATGTACATTAAGATTTGTACTTGTCCTTTGGTGTACCATGGGCACAAAAAGTTTGTGAACCACTGTCCTAAGGTACCGAGGTTTCATATTTAGAAATAATGTAAAATGAATGGTTCTCACATAAACTAAATTGTACTCTGGGTTCTTAAAATTTCAATTAAACGTTTATTTTGTTTTTATTTGAAACTAGTACAGTGCCCGTCGGAAGTATGCATTCATGTGGGAGCATAAGGGGTATATTTGCAGGTGCAAAATGTGGGTGCAATTTTCCTAGTTTAATTTTATGGGACATGTGCATGACTTCATCAACTTGTAAACAGAGCTGTGCACAAGGAAAACGGGGCTCGTGCACGCTCTCTCACACACATAGGCGTTAGTTTTTGAGCAGGTCGAGTGCTGCGCATGTGCAGAGGGCATTTCTTTTCTAAACTTTGGAAAAATTATCCTCTATACCTTTAACTAATAACATTAAACATTAAACATATTATTCATTGTTAATTTATCAAATAAGTTTAAATATTTAAAAATATTTAACATTTAACTAATTTTGAAGTGAAGATGGTCCATTTGCTTCTCCTTCTATTTAAATGTTTAGTCTTGAAGCTTAAATTAAAGTAACTATAAGGTTTGTGAGAAAATAATGTTGAACTCAAATGTTTAAGTTCTGACATTTGTTTGTTTTTCTGTTACAATTCAAGGTTTTTCACCTGAGAATCTTCCTCTGTTCAATGTTCTAATCAATATATTCATCAACTCAGAAATAAAACCACTTTATTATAGGAATCAACTGTTTCATTTATCATAGAACAATATGGTCTGTTTCTGTCTGTCTGTGTGGCTGTCTGTCTATCTGTTTGTCTGCCTGCCTAACTGTCTGTCTGTCTGGCACTATGTCTGTGTGGCTGTGTGTCTGTGTCTATTTCACAAAGGATTCAGAGACATGTCTGTCTGTCTGTGTGTCTGCCTGTCTGTGTGTGCCTGACTGTGTGTGTTGCTGTGTGTCTGTCTATTTTACAGAGGACTCAGAGACATGTCTGTATGTGGGTCTGTCTGCATGTCTGTCTATCTGGCACTCTGTCTGTCTGTGTTTCGTCTGTGTGGCTGTGTGTGTGTGTCTGTCTGTCTGTCTCACAGAGGACTCAGAGACACTGAGGAACCATAGGACCAAATCCCAAACCCAGGATACAGAGTGTCAGTGAAGGAGGTACAGACGGTGTGGATGAGTGTCAGAGAGTGAGAGGAGACTTCATAGAAGGACAGACGTCCATCAGGACAGTCCACATACACTCCTACTCTACCAGAGGAACCACAGGAACAGGAGGTACGTGTGACTTTGTTATTGTGTCTGATGGAGTAAAAACCTCTGAAACATTCCAGTCTCCAGGACTGATTATTAAATCCAAACCAACAATCATCACTGATTCCTTTTCTACTGATTCCTCTGTAACTCACTGCTATAGAAACATCTCCATTCCACTCCACCTCCCAGTAACAGTGACCAGTCAGACCAGTACTACACAAAACCTGACTGTAATCAAATCTGTCCTGATGATCAGGATAAAGCTCCTCCTCCTTCACACGTGTCACCATCCTGTTGTTGTCAGACAGTCTGAGGTTTCTGTTGATGGAGTTTGTGTCGAGGTGAATGTGACAGAAATCTGATGAGACACAAAGAAACAACAGTTGATCATGTGATGCTTCATTGTCTCTGTATCACTGACATATTCATTCACTCAGAGCTTCATGAGGACACTTTGAATGAACACACACACACACTTACACTTCCTCACACCAGCTTTGATCCTCTGCTCTCCTCCATGGTCCGCCCTGCAGGAGCAAACACAGGCAGTGATTTACACACCTAAAGAGTCCAAAGTGCTGCTCAGAAACCTGATGCCATCTCCATCAAGCTCTCCATGTTTCTACTGGTTTGTCTTCAACAGCTTCACCTTCTTCATCTCCTTCAAAGTGTTCCTCTCTTCATCCTCACTGATTGGTTCCACCTCCTCCGGTTTTAACTATACACTATTATATATATATATGTATATATACACTATTTGGTCACCTAGGCTGAAATCCAATCAGAACTCATGTGATCATGTGATCTAACATATTGATCACATCTAATCTGTCTGTGTTTACAAACATTAATACCATCATAAATCAGGTTGATCAACAGTAACTGAATATTCAGCAGGGCTACAGGAAGTAGTGGTGCTGGGGGTGCTGCAGCTCCCCCTATTGGTGAGAATGTAGGTGTTTAAATGTAGCCTATGAAAAATATTTAGCAAAATTTATAAATTCCTTATGAATATTTTGGGAAATGATTTTGACACACGTAGGCTATTACGTGTATTTTGTATTTGAATATAATTATTTTTAGGCCTAATCAACACAGGTTCACGTTGACTTTTGAAGACATGGGTACGCAGCACCATGACCCAGAAAAGACTCACACACCTTTCTCTGATGCACACCCACACACAGATTCTGAACTCTCTGGACATTCATCACTTCATGAGAGACTTTATCTCCACGCCCCCAGAGCGCACCTCCACATTTGGACACCTGTAACCATGGCAACCCTCCCTGCAGCTCAAAGTAAGAGCATGGTGCCACCGTACACTTTCATATCTATTCATACAGTTTAACGTCACACTACAGTATTTTTACAAGGTGGTGGTGATGGAGATGGAGTGTGTTATTATGATTGTGTGTTCTGTGTGTAATGGGTGTGTAGAGTTGTTAAATAATGTTTAAATAGTCAGATTATTTCCTTGTGGTGTGCATAAAAGGATTTTGGAGTCACGTGACATAAACATAGATGGTGCAATGACTCAGGTTCATGTCAGCTGATCTAATCTATTGCATTGTTATAGTGTTATTGTGAAGTTTAGCTAATAGTGCATATATTCATCTGAGAACTGATAATGTCTGTGCGTTACAGACCCTGGTTGTGAGTGTGCACCAGGGGCGTAGCACCACATTTTGGGCCCTGGGTACAAACCATCTTGTTGGGCCCCTCCTGTAACTTTTAATATCTACACTTTTTTTCACCTGGAAACTATACTAGTATTCTTATATAAACTTTATTTTTTTGTATTTTATTTGAACTAGATTTATTTATTTGAGAAAGTTAATAGAGGATACAGTTATTTGATATTTACTGTATTTGTATTGTGTATTTCAATCAATCAATCAATCAATCTTTATTTGTATAGCGCCAAATCATAACCAATGGTATCTCAAGGCACTTTACAGTAGAGCAGTCTTAAGGACGGACTCTTCATTTTATGGATACACACATATGCATATATACGTATATACACATACATATGTATCCCACACCCAACATGAATTCATCATGGCGGCAAGGAAAACCTTCTGTTAAGCAGCAGGAACCTTGTGTGGATCCCATTCCTATGATGAACAGCCATCCACGTTATGCTGTGTTGGGTGTGTGCAGAGGAAAGGGTGGAGACAGAGTTGTTGAGACTCTGTAACTCCACACTGAGGATCCCACGGACCTGCAAGACAAAAGCCAGAAGGAGTACAGTACAGTACAGTATTTAAAAAACAATAATTCAAAAAACTTTAAAAATAGAATTTAATCAGTTTTTACCTACTTTTAAACCAGTTGCTAGACATTTAAACCCCATTTTAATTCCAGGCTGACCCCACATGGGGTCGTGACCCTAAGATTGAAAAAAACTGCAATAACTTAATGACTAATGGTTTGTTGAATATTGTGTTTGTGACATATTTTTGCAACAGTTTAAAGGGGCGGCTGGTAATTTCTCGGAGGGAGGGCGTATATCTAACACACACACACACGCACGCACGCACGCACACACACACACACACACACACACACACACACACACACACACACACACACACACACACACACACACACACAGAGTGTAGACTTTAGACAATAGTGAGTCATCAACTGCCTGATCAAAAGTCATTGACTATAACATTATCATAGAAACAATTAAAGAAACCAAACGATCCACTGTGGTGTCTATTTACATAGAAAACTATTTAATAACATCTATAGATCATAATGATGGAATTAATAAGTGATAACACACGTTTTAAATCATCTCATTTAGTAAATAAGTGAAATAAACTGTATTTATTTCAGTGGTTTTCAACCTTTTTTGGATCGTGACCCCATTTTGATTTCAAGAATTTCTGGCGACCCCATTTTTTCTAGAGTTAGTTTTTGATCATGTTTGAGCTCAGATTTTATTTTATTTATTTATTTATTACTGCATTTGAGTTGAACTAAATTACTTTTTCACAGAGTGACAGTATAAACATACAGTTGTTTAAGATTGTGAAGAAGAAGAATTTAAAAAATCAAAAATTTATTACAATTTTTCAGAATTTTCAGGCGACCCCACATGGGGTCCCGACCCATATGTGTATGTGTGGGTGAATGAATAAGGATGCTGTCATGCTGTATGTATGGGAGAAACGTGTTGTGAGTGTGAGTGTGCCAGTGGGCGTGTCATAGAGTGATTGATTGATGGATGATGACACTTTATGTATAACTGAGAGAAACTTGTTGTGAGTGAAAAATGTACCAGGGCGTGTCTTTGAGTGAGTGATCATGTGATAGAAGGATTGCTGTTTGCACACATATATACATACACACATACATACACATATACATACAAACTTACACACATACCAGTTTTTGTTTAATTCTTTAAATATTTATAATTTAAGATGGGTTAGGATCTTTTTTTTTAAGGAATTACTAAAAACTTTTTCTTGTTGATCATACGTTGATATTTTTGAAATGACAATTAGAATAACTTTTGGATATCATATTTATAGATTTCATACTGTTTTCTTTCTATTGATGAATAGAGTTGATTGACTTTATTTTTTTGTTACACTCCCCAACACTTTACAGTTGTAGCTTGAATAAAAGTCATATTTTTTAGTTAAAAGGTAAATGAACTAATGATCTTAATAACAGACATGGATAACATTATTTCATTTATTGAGGAATCATATATACTGTATAGACCCTGGCCCAGAATGCAGAACAGTGGCTGATCACCTGAGGTTATAAAAACAACCTCACCACCTAAAACGTCTAATCAAAGGTGGGGGGGCTGAACTGTACATGGTACGTGGTCTATAGATTTAACTAGGACTCTTTAGAGAGATAATAAAGATATGAATACAATCACAAATCTGTTCCCTTGTAATCTATATAAATATTAGTAGAGGCCTAAATTAACATAACACCTGGTTACATTTGTGTTTTGTTCTAATTACTGTTTTATTCTAATGATTTGATTTACTTTTCAGTTCTTTGGGTTATTTTCTTACTTTTTTATTCACTTCTTTAATAATCTCTGTTAGTTTGAATATTATGTTACAACTGTGTAGAATATTGTCATTTACCTCTATTTATGTTCTAAAAATCTCACAACTAAAACCCTTATGTGTATTCATATCCTCAGATAGATAAATACATATGTAGACATAGATAGAATTAGATAGAAATTATAACTTGAAATATTAAAAAAATTATAATCAACCTTTGAAATGTATATAAATGTAGTTTTTTGTTCACAGGATACAGACATCACCAGCTGAGAACAGAAACCATTGGATAAGTATTTGATTTAGTCTAGGACGTATATGTTAAACTTTAATTATGATTTATTTATTTTTAATAAATATAATATGTTACAAGAGAGGGCAATGATAAATTACTTTAAATATAAATTAAAATAATCTGAAACAAACCACCTGCTCAGTTAGGAAATAGAACAGCTGATAGAATAACACTAATTAACTAACATGGATTCATATAATTGTAATTTAAATGAGTAAGCGATATCACTGTGCTTTAATTGATTTTTATTCAACAAAAGTTTCTATATTATATTGATAGATTATTTCTGCGCAGTTTATATTAGAGGGTGATCACGTGTTTTTGTCGTTTGTGCTTCAAAAGCTTCCACATAAACTTTATAAAGATTGATAATAATTTCTGAAAGTCATTTCCTGACTGGTCGCTGTGGGCAGGCAGGACCGTGAATGTATTTTTCCTCACTAAGAAATAAGAATCAATCAATCAATCAGTTCAGGTTCCTGCTGTGGGTTTTCACATTCACATGGAAAGAGAAGTGATATTAAAATAAAATACACACACACTACATAGCAATCATAGACTCACCTCACTATGTGGTTGTATGTAATAAAGAAATTATAAAATCTGTATTGAATAAATCTTACAACACCTTTTGTAATCATGTGATGTTTCATAAGATTGATTTTGATGAGCATGTATTCAGTTATTGTTTGTACAGATAAATATAAGTGGATAATTTCAAGTTTACTATGTATATTCAATTTAAACACAAATCATGTTTGTATTCTGTTCTGTTCTACTTATAACTTTTTTCTTATATTAAAACATAGTCTAACAGTAAATCCAAATAAATGTAATAAAGTTAAATAAAAGTTTTTGTCCCACTCTAACAATGGTAAACAAAATAGGAATATAACTTTAAAATAAATTAAAGGAAAAATTACTTTAAAATAAATTAACAACCTTACTTTAATAACCTGATATTATAATTTCCAAATAAAGTTAATATAACATATTGAACATAGTCTGAATTAAATATTTTGTCTTATTCATAATTTTATGTAGTCACACTATTAAAAAGTGTGAAGAGAGGAAATGTTAGAATGGATTATTATTCATGGTTTCTTTTTGTGTGTAATACTATAATTATATATCTTTATACTCAATAAATCTATTCATAAAATATATTCAGATCAACTTGTTAGCTGTCATTTTCAGAACAAGGACAAACAGTTTCAGAACATCTGATTTCAACTTAATCTAAATCTAAAAATAACAACCATGTACGTAAACGAAGAAACAAATCAGATATAAACAAGACAATCAGATTAACACTAAAATGTCAGTTTGACCCGAAATGCACAAAGTCTAAATCATTAACATATATTTATGATTTTATTCTAAAATTAAACTTAATACACATTAAACAACTTATGTTATATATATCTAAATAAATTAAACAAACAGATACCATAGACCCCTAAATGATCAATAATAATGAATAAATGAATTGCTTTAAATCACCAGTAAATGACATCTTTAACTAATTACAAGGAGCTGATCATTTGATTTCTAAATGTATAAAAACACTGATGAATCTATGTTTGGGGCCCAGGGAGTGAGCAGACCCTGAGGACCACAGCTGTGTTTTAGATGAGTGTCTGTTCTTCTATTGACTTGTTATGACTTGTTGATTCATTTTCTGTTCATCTCTAATAAATTGATTCAGCAAAACCTCTGACTATGTCTCTCTGTATGAAATCTCAGGTACTGAACACGAGAGTTAGCTCAAAAACTCTAACAATTGTTAAACAATAATATTTGTAACATAAGTCTACAGTTTGAAATAAATGTAAAACGTTTTAAAAACATACATATTTCTGTTTTAATAATTGTATGAGTGGGTCAAGTTAAAATTTTATTATTTTATTTTATGCATTGTTGGAATGTCTTTGGTAAATAAATATTTTCACATTTTAAAGGCAGGGTAGGTGTTTTTTTAAAGCTAGCATGATTTTGAATGTAGCTTACCCCCATCCCTTCTGTGCTTTGTCTCACTCACATGCATTAGCACTGCTGCTGCAGAAGTGGATCAAAGCTCATTGTTTGTATTATGTAGAAACTACGTCGTCTCATTCAGCAGTAAGTAAACACTAAACTTTATCATTATATACTGTATGTTAAAAAACGTGACTAAAAACTCTGTTTAAAGTTCGTCACCAATGATGCGTTTTGGTTAATAAAAAAACAAACCATCTTTTTTCATTGGTCAACGTTTGTACAGGTTTACAGCTGCTACACATGATGGATTTTCTTTGTTCCTTTTTCAGAGCTCATAAGATCTTCATTTCTGTCAGAACATTAAGAAAATTTCAACCAAAAACTTAAAAAGTGTATCTGGAAAAAATCCCCTACCTTTTATTGATTGATTATTTGAAGCATTAGTTTTGATTTATACAATTGCATAGTTTTAATTTTAGTGGTTAGTAACATTCAGAGCTGGAAATTTATTTTAGTTTTCAGTCAATAATTCACATTTCGGTTCATCCCTAATTTTTTGACTTGATAACTTGTGTCAGAGAAAAGATTAAAATGTAATTTCATAAGATATATTTTTGTATGAACACAATCCTCACTGATTGGTTCCACCTCTTCTGATCTTCTCTCTCATTCCTTCATCAGCTCCTCATAGTTCTCCATCAGCCTCTCCTCACTCCTCACTACCTTCTTATCTCTGTCCTTCATCCCTCTAACCTGTCCCAGTCCTCCTCCTTTAGTGTCCCACCTCTCACACCTTCATCACATTCCTCTGATACAGCTCTCTGTCACACATGTGATGGGGATTGATGTGAACATGTGATGAGCTGCTGTGATGTGTCTCACCTCAGAGTGTTCAGTGTCTGAGAGAGCAGCTTCACTGCTGAGTCTCCTGGATGGTTGTAGCTCAGGTCCAGCTCTCTCAGACTGGAGGAGTTGGAGCTCAAAGCTGCTGCCAGAGAAGCCCCGCCCACCTCTGTGATGACACAACCTGACAGACTGGATTCAGAAAAACATCCACAACTCAGGAAACAAGTGAGGAGACGAGGAACAGGCACTGCATGAAAAGTGGGATTTCCGTCAGTTTCCGTCACTGTAAATTACCGTTAACTCTGAGTAAACAGGAAGTTCCAGTCAGCTCCAGATAACTGCCAGGAATTGTCGTAAACTCATAGCACAAGGTGAGAAAGTCTCCCCCCAGCTTCTAGGACTGGGTAAGGTTTTCACATGTAAATGACCATACTGTGATCTATATAAATGTAAATCAGGACTGTCTCCACTGTAAAGACACACAAGTCTCTGAGAGCCAACATGTTTGTATGGAGCTTTAATTCCTCTTTAAAGCAGAATAAAAGTAAATTCCTCTTCAAACTGACCTTGTAAACACTTAATTCCTAATACATTTTATTCTGAATTAAATTTAAATCTGAATTAGGTAAATGTGACTTCCAGTCCGAATTTAGAATAATGACCAATTTGAGCGTTAACACAAGAAAGACATTCTGTGCATTTATTTTGTCCTTTTGTGTATTTTTACTGTAAAATGTATGTTTTTTTGGAGTCATAATATGTACATGTGTTGCCAATTTGTGTTTTTTAAAGTCACTTTTGTGTATTTCTGTTGTGATTTTGCTTGTTTGTTAATACTATGGGTTTGCAGTCATTTTTTGTTTTTCTACCTTTTTGTGTTTTTTTGTTGTTGTTTTTATTGTGAGTTATTTTGTGTATTACTGTTGTCGTTTGGTTCTTTTTTGTAGTAGTTTTGTACAGCTTTTGAAGTATTTGCTATGTTTTTCTTGTCTTTTACTGTATTTTCCTGTAATGTGGAATTCTTTTTTTTAATACTGTATTCTTGTTTTTGTTTTTTGTTTTTCTGCCATTTTGTACGTTTACTTTGGGGGCCTCATAAAAATAGACCGAGGGATGCATGTGGAAACAACAAAGAGTTTTTATAGTAAATGTGTATGTTTTTCTATAATTCTTTGTATATTTGTTGTCTTATGTTATGAGACATTTTTGCATTTCTGTTGTTCTTTTGTGTATTTTTCCTATAAAATGTATGATTTCTGGAGTTATTGTGTATTTGTGTTGTTTTTTATTTTTGCGTTTTTTTTGTTGTAATTTTTCATGAGTTTAAATATTTAAATACCAGTTAAATGTTAAAAGACAGGTAAAAGTGTTAAAAGAGTGTTAAATACACATGATTTGCTTGTCTCTTTAATGTTATTGTTGTTTATCTGTGATCCACTGAGTGTTCTGAATTAGACTATCTGGGATCGATTGGTTTTGTCTCCGCCCCCACACGTGCTGTTTTCCTCATTCTACTAACGCTCTTGATGGAGGAAACAGACTGAATCACATTTGTGATCATTTCTCCTCTTTTCAGGTATGTTTATAGTCAGAAACACAGCTTATATGTCAGAAATAGGTTACTAACAAATAAAGTTTCATGACGTTGTAGTTTTGATATTTGAGTTTGATAAGAGTTAAGTTTTATGAACAGTAGTAAGTTAGCAGACTGTGCCACGTGTAGCGTGTTCTGTTAGCTTCTGTTTCATATGAGCATGTGTTTAAAATATGTTTTACTGTTCTATGTAGTTTGATTTATACACTTTGATTAGCTTTAGATTAGCGCAATACAACTTTAAGACTAACATATTTGATGCTTGACAGAAAAGAGTGAGAAAATGATTTATTGCAGTTAAATATTGTTTTTTTACACAACTCAGGGAAACAAAAAGTGTTATGAACACATACTAGGGTAATATTTTAATATAAAATAGTATAAATAAATGTATCTGACACTATTTATTTGTTGTGACAGACTGAGCTCGTCCCATAATTCACCTGTGACTTTGATGTGTACTCTCATTACAAGTCCAGACATGTGTAAAGTGGACACTGGAGTCTTTATATGTAAGTAACTTTAATCTGGAAAATAATCTGTTTTGTTGTTTGTGGTGTCATTATTTTACATATTTATGCCTGTTGCCTTTCTTTTTCCCAGTATCATGTAAGACATGCTATGAGACAGTCTGGAAGAACTTCATATTTAGTCATCCAGACCTTTGGACACAAACAGAAGCCATTAAAGGTTCAGCTCACAGCAGACAGAGGAGGAAGAGGGTCAGATTTATAAAGACAACAGAACAGATGTTACACAGAGCATGTGCACAGAGCAAAGCTTCATCTATTCCTAGTATTTTTGTACATTGTGGTTTATTATGTGACATTTTGGAGGGAAAAACAAAACGGCTGACACACACACACACAGACACACACATAATATTTTGCTGTGTTAAGAACATAGAACCTAGGTTCCCAAAGTGGGGTATGGTACCCCTAGGGGTATGCAAATTGTAATTTGTAAACTAGAATATAAATGGACCAGCAGTCAGGAGCCTCCATGCATTGCCACAAATGACACATTAAGGCTACCCATGGTTACAGATTATTATTATTATATATATTATGGTCTCCATCCTTCAGAAGCCTGGAGCTTTCTGCTCTGTGTTCAACATTACAGAACAAACTGGAAAATGAGCCCAAATATCAAGCAACCCACCACAAAAGACTGCATTATGGACCACCCCCCAAAAGACCTGCTCCATCTTTTTATGACCCTGAAGCTGCCAAGAGTTCAAGTTTTAGTGTTTGACCCAGACAAAGGGACACAGTATAAAGTTTGTTTTATTTTTAATAAATAAAGCTCTACTTTCATTATGTTCCTCCTGTGTCTCTTATTCTCAATAAACTGTTATTGTGATGTTCTCACTAAATAATATTAGCAATAATAATTATTATTATCATTAATATTATAATTATTATTATTTGTATTATAATAAAAATGGGAGGGGCATATGACCATGCATCCCAACGGTGACCAATGAGTGAGGGACTTTCTGTCCAATCACAGGTGATTTTACTTCTGAACTGTCTGTGGTTTCTTCCAATGGTTGGTTAGTTTCAGTCAGGCAGGCTAGACATTGAAATGCTAATTATAGAAAAACATTCACAGTGGGGGTGGGGGGACTTCTCAGTGAACTGCTGATAATCCTGGGCGTTTACAGGAATTATCAGGCATTCACAGGGTGGATAATCTCAGTTTTCATGCAGTGAGGACAATGTTGATGGAACATGTGATCCACTGACCTGAGAGAGTCCAGTTTACAGTGAGGACTCTTCAGTCCTTCACACAGCAACTTCACTCCTGAATCCTGCAGATGGTTGTTACTCAGGTCCAGATGTTTCACACTGGAGGACTGAGAGCTGAGGACTGAGGGCAGAGCTGCACAGCTTCTCTCTGAGAGACCACAGAAACTCAGTCTGTGGGAGAAAGACATTTATTTATTAATAATAATAATCATCATCACATTATTGACAGGATTCAAACCTTTGCCGTACACTTCATCTGCTTTATTACCTCCACCAAGGAGGAAAGATTTCAGCTGCCAGAGGGACTCCTGATCAATAAACTGATTCTGATCAGTTTCAAAGATAAAAAATGTCTATCTCTCATCATCATAATATTCATATCTGGGTTTGTAATTGATGGATCTGTATAAAATATGACTCAGTTATATTGGGTGGTTAATCAATGATCCCACTGAGTTTCATCCTGATCAGATCCAGATTGTGTATTTCATTGATTTATTTTCTTTTTTTAAAGTGTCTCCATACATTGTGACCTACTGGATGTTTATTAATGGGATATAAATGTGGTTCCAAGTCTTTGAAGTGTTAATGATCATGGTACCATGATCAGGATCATTGATCATTGATAACTGATCATATCTGTGAAGAGGAGGTTCAGAGTTTGATGGAGGTTTGCACTTTATAGTGTTCATTTAGTCGACTAAACATTTTATCATAGTTTTTGTTGATTAAAGTTTTTAAAGTGACAATAACTAAACAATGAATAATTTAATAAAAATACATGTTAACAAAAACTATATCAACTTATATTTATATCTTCACTGGCTAATAAAAACTAACTATACACTATTATATATATGTATATTTACACTATTTGGTCACCTCGGCTGAAATCCAATCAGAACTCATGTGATCATGTGATTCAAACGTATTGATCACATCTAATCTGTGTTTACAAACATTAATACCATCATATATCAGGTTGATCAACAGTAACTGAATATTTCAAAAATAAATAAACTCTAATGCTTTATGTTGTAGTCGATTATATCTGTAACAGATTTAGTCGACTAAAATCTTATTTATTACAGTGTTTCTCAAATAGGGGTACGCGTACCCCTAGGGGTACACAATGGTTTTGCAGGGGGTACGTGAGAGAGAGTGTGATAAATTTACAAATAAAAACATTAAATATATGGGGATTTTAAAATGTGTATTTTCTGTTAAAAATTATAATAATAAAAATTATATAATTTAATTTCATTTTATTTTATTGAGCTCCATTAGCTCCTGACTTATTGCAGGAACTATTCTGACTGGGGTCTCCTTCATTTTCATTACAATAATAAATGACAATATTAAATACAAATATTTACAATATTACATAAAAAGCAACATAAACACGCACGCACACACAAAATAAAAACATCACATAAAACCAAAAGAACTGTCAGTAGATACTGTATTGAGAGTCGACCCAAAACCTCAAAATAAAACAGTAACAACTGTCAACATGACAACTGTATTTTATAGTCATTGTTCTCACACAGCCCAAAGCTCTTCCTGATGACTCAGCCAAAAACTTTGTTCCCTCTTGAAAACTCATGAAGTCATTAAAGATCAATTCTAGGAACTTGTATGAACTTGCATAAACTAAGACAGGCCATATATAAAATTATAATTACTTCTCAAGTCATGATTTTTCCTAAAATACATGATCTGTGTTTTATCTTTATTTAGAGTCAGTCTCCATTTTTTACACCATGTATTTAAAATATTGAACATATTATGTACATTTGCCAGAAAAAATAATATCATCAGCATACAATAAAAGACTTAAATTACAGTTATTTATACAAATACCCAGATTAGCTTCCATAATTTAATTTACCACATTATTTATATAAAGGGAAAACAAAGACAACACATCTCCTTGTTTTACACCAAACGTGGTGGAGAACCAACCAGTTTTTAAACCATTGATCTGCACACATGCAACTGGGGCTTTATAGAGTGATTAGACATCATCATAGAATGTACCAGTAATGCCATAATCCAGTAATTTATACATTAAAGATCCCTGTTGATCCAGTCAAAAACCTTCTGGAAATCAACAAAAAGACAAATGTTGGTTTTCCCTCTTGCAGCCTGGCCCTCAGCACAGATGATAAAACATAAATATGATCAATGCAGGCCCTACAATTTCTAAAGTCATTCTGCTCATTAGCTAGGATGTTATGTGTCTCCAGATATTAAGTGAGTCTAATGTTAACAATTCCTGAGAACTTTTGTTCAGAAAACTCCAAAAATACAAAACTTTTTATTTTGCAACAATTGCTATACAAAAACTTTGATTATATTAATAAATAAGGCAAATATTTAGCAAATCAACCCAAACACAACAAAGAAAATTCCTTTATAGCAGCAATTTCTGACAATTCAGGTCAAACTTTAAACTTACCTCAGGACATTAATGAGGTTTTTCATGATTATTATCAAAATCTATACTCATCTAACTTAAACCCTGACCCTGAAGATATTAAAACCTTCCTCAATAACTTAAACCTACCACAGCTCACCATAGAGCAGAAAATCACCTTAGACTCACCATTAACCTTACAAGAACTACAAAATGCTTTGGATAGCATGTCAACAGGCAAAGCACCAGGTCCAGATGGGTTCCCTGCTGAATTCCTAAAACACTTCTGGTCAATTCTGGCTCCGCTCTTTTTCAGAGTAGTAACAGAGATTAAAAATAAAGGTTATGTTGGAGGTCATATGAATACAGCAAACATTAAATTACTACTTAAACCAGACAAAAACCCTGTGTTACCCTCAAGTTACCGTCCCATCTCACTTATTAACACAGACATAAAAATTATTTCCAAAGCACTCACCTCCAGGTTAGAGAAAGTCGTACAGTCAATTATATACCAAGACCAGACAGGATTTATTAAAAATAGACACTCCACAGACAATGTTAGAAGGCTGTTTAATTTGATCAACATGGCACAGAACTCTAAAAAGAAAACAATAATCTTGTCACTAGACGCAGAAAAAGCATTCGATAGAGTCAACTGGTCATTCCTCCTTGCTGTCCTTGACAGATTTGGCTTTGGAGATTCATTCATACAATGGATCTCCACCCTATACTCTAAACCTAAGGCCTCAGTAACCACAAACAAAATAACATCCCAAAGCTTCACACTGCAGAGGGGAACTAGACAAGGTTGCCCACTCTCACCTTTGCTTTTTGCAATATTTGTTGAACCTCTTGCATCAGCTGTTCGTCAGAACTCTGTTATTAGAGGAATCCACTCATCCATTTCAGAACACAAAATTAATCTTTATGCGGATGACATTTTACTCTATTTAGAAGAACCCCAATCTTCATTAGAAGAATTATTTAAACTAATAAACAGCTTCTCTAAACTATCAGACTATTCCATTAACTGGTCAAAATCATCAATCCTTCCTTTAACGAAAAATTCATGGAACCCAGCAACCCAAAACCCACAATACCCCTCCCCCACAAATATAATTAAATATCTAGGCTTAAATATATCACCAAACCTAAATGAATTAATTAAACTGAATCTAGACCCTCTGTTGGATAAAGTCACAGAAGACCTGCGGAGATGGAACAATCTCCCCATCTCACTCCTTGGCAGAATAGCCTCAGTTAAAATGAAAATCTTACCTAAAATAAACTATCTGTTCTCTATGATCCCACTGAAACCACCAACGCAATGGTTCAAAAGATTAGATTCTGCAATTACAAAATTCTATGCTAAGAATAAAAAACCCAAAATAAGCCTTTCAACTCTTCAAAAAAATAAAAGCGAGGGAGGGTTGGAAGCCCCTAATTTCATGCATTATTACCTAGCAAACCAAATTCTATATTTAACAGATTGGTTAAAACCAAAAGAATACCACAACACCTGGCTAGAAATAGAACAGCTAGACTGCAAACATATTAAACTCTCTGATCTCCCTTTTATCACTGTGACCCTGAAACGTCATAACTGCTTTAAAAACCCACTGATTGCCTCCACCCTGACTGCGTGGTGGAAAGCCCTGGACATAACAAATGTTCAATTAAAAACTAACATGCTGTCTCCAATCTGGCACAACCCTGACTTTAGAAACAGAAAAACACCACTCTATCTAAAAACATGGGAAGATAGCGGAATTATTCATCTCCAAGACCTCTTCGAAAATGATAAGCTCAGGACATATAACAATCTAACCCAAGCATTCAATATAAATAAAAATAACTTTCTACAGTACTTACAAGTAACAGAGACAATAAAGAAAACTACTCCACTAGACTTAACTACTTTACAACCTCCAGAACTGGCTATATATATGAAAAAAATCTCAACAAAATCAAAAAAACTCTCAAAAATATACAGAGCGCTCTCGAACACTAACTGTAATTACTTACCAATCGCGAAGTGGGAGGCTGAACTCTCAATCACCCCGAGCACTGATTTCTGGGCAGAATTTTGTTGTAATACTTTTAAGATGACAAAAAACACAAACCTTCAGCTAATTCAATACAAGGTCCTCCACAGATCCCACATTACCCAACAGAAAATGCATAAAATGGGCTTCTCAGCAACAGACATCTGCTCTCAGTGCACCCAGAATACAGCGGATTCCTATCTTCATGCCTTATGGCTTTGCTCCCCAGTTCAACACTTTTGGATTCTAATCACTGAAAAACTGTCCTCCATTTTGGACTGCAGGATTCCTTTATCTCCAAATCTTTGTTTGATTGGAGACCTGACAATGCTTCAACTTCCAGCAAACCAATCACAATCAATCCTTGCGGCACTAGCCATAGCAAAAAAAACAATATTACTAAATTGGAAAGACAAAAAATCCTTAAACATAAACCAATGGCAAAATCTCCTCACAGAATTTATTTCCATGGAAAAGATGTCTGCTCTCAGAAAACAAAAAAAAATAATGTGCTTTGGGGAGCGTTGGACTCCTTTTTTAATTGCATTAAATCTAAATTTTTAAAAGCCTGATGATCTAGCCTGCAAGCGACTGCCAGCACCACTCTTTACTAACGCACTAGCCCAACTGTAGGCCTGGGCCGCCTTGGGCCTCTGGGGTGGTCATGGCCAGGATGGCTGGGGTGGGTTGCCGGGGTGTCTTGTTGCCTCGGCACGGGTGTGCATTCCTTCTGGGTGTTCACAAGGTCCCGGGGCTGTTTGATTTGGCGCTGTTGCCCCTTGCATACGCATCTGGTTGGTCTCTGGGGCTGGGGCCCTGCGTGCTCCCCTGCCGCTCCTTCCTCCTGCTCCCTGTCCCCCTGTCTCGTCCTCCCCCCCTCCTCCTCCTTTGCTCTTGCGCCCGCCATCCTGTTGGGTTGGGTTTGGGGGGCTCCCGTTGGTCTGGGGCACTGGTGGGGGGGCTGTGGCTCCCGCCTGGGGGCGGGCGGTGCCGTGCCGGGTGGGTTGGCTGGGGGGTGGTCTCGTTGGGGGGCCTGGGTTGGTGGGGTCCTTGGCTCCGGTCCGGGGGGATCCGGGGTGGGGGTGGCTTTGGGGGTGGCTGCTGCCCGGGGTCGGCGATTGCCTCCTGGGTCGCTGGGTGGCGGGGTGTCGCTGTGGGTTGCTCCGTCGGCCCTTGCGGGTCCTCGGCTTGGCTCCCTAGGGTGCGCCCTCGCCAGGGATGTCGCTTGCGCGACGAGCCAGGCGGGGCCCCCTCCGGGGCTTTTGTTTGACCGCAATGGCCGGGGTGTGGCCGTTACGGCTAGGGGTGGGGGGTGCTATGGGGCCTCTCCGGGGGTCGTGTTGGGTGAGTGTGCGGGGGCGCGGCGCGTGGCTCTTGGCCTGGTGGATCCGCGTCGGGATTGGCTGGTCTGCTGGCTGGGTGCACCGGGCGCCGTGGGCGCCATTCCGGGGCGGGGGCGTCACGGGGGTGGATCCGTGGTCTGGGTGTCCGGGGGCGTGCTCTCCTGTCATCTGCCCGGGGACCGGCCGCGGCGCGTGGCGGCGCTGCGCAGCCTTGGGCGGGGCGGGGCTGGTGGCCTGGGGCCCGCTGTCGTCCGGGGTGTGCTGGCGTCGGGGGGGTGTCTCGCGCCGGTGCGTGGGTCGTCGGGGATCGCCTCCGTGGGGGGGGGCTCTACTGGCGCCGTTGGTGTGGGATGGCGGTACCGGGCTGGGGGTGCTTCGGTACTCGGGCTTGCCGGTCCGTGGCTGGCGGGGTGGCCCTGCTTGGCGGTAGATGGTGTCCTCTTTCGTCGGGGGGGCCGGGGCCGCTTCCCGGTGGAGAGTGTTATATCGTGGCGCCGGGTGGGCCTGTGCTGGCCCTGGTGCGGGCACGGGCCTCCCCCCTGCTCGGCCGCCCTCCTTGGCGGCGGGGGGGGCGTCGCTCTGGGCCGGCGTGCGGCGGGGGTCGCCCCCTGGAGCGCCGGGGGATGGGGTTGGTGCCTGGCTGCGCCCGGGGGTGGGGGGTGCCGCCGTGCTCCGCGGGGCCGTCGCGGTATGGGGGGGTGCCGTGGGGGGGGTCTCCGGCCTTGCTGCTCCGGGGCCCGCAGTGCCGCTTGCCCGTCTGCACCATCTACCCTCTCGCGTGGCCCGCCATGCGGACGGGCCCGGCTCACACCAGACAGGCCTCCTACATGTACACTTCACCTCACTCCCAGCTGGTCTGGCTCATTCACAGAATGCACCACACACCCATACCCAACCCATGGGGGGCTGGATGGTGGGACTGGGGGTGGAGGGGGCCGCCACCTGTGTCACTATGTAGTGACGTGGGGGCGGCACTCCCACCTCTAGTTACCATACTAATCCCTCCAATTTTAATCGCACCTCAACATGCCACCCCCCGGAGGGTGTACTCACCTACACCCTCCGGCCTATTACACCACATACACATATATCCACAGAGGCAGGATGGGGAGCACCGCTCCCCTCCTTCCCCCTTCTTTTAATTACACCCCATACATTCACTAAACACACACATTCACACAGGGGATAGGGAAGTGCCTCTCCATTGGGGAATGGAGAGGCACCATAACAGGGTGGTGGGTTGGTTCACATATTTGGGCCTCTCCGGTGGGGGCCTGGCTCCTCTGTTGGTGGCCGGGCCACTGCTTAGAGTAAAAATACATCATGATGGTGCGGTCGGGCGTGGCGGTTGGTCTCGGGGGGGCTTTGCTGGGGTCTCTCCTTGCGGGGTCTTTCCGGGCGGTGTCGGCCTGGTGGGGCGCGGGGGTGCTTCCTCCCCTTGGGTGTGGCTGGGTGCTTGTTTCGTCTCCTGGTGGCCTTGGGGGCGGGCCCCGCGGTGTGCGGACCCGGGGCGGCCTCCCCTCGGGGGGTTGGGCGCGGGGTTGGGGTGGGGGGGTGGGGGGGCCGATGGGGTGGGGGGTCTGGGGGTTGGGGGTGGGTTCGGTGGCGTGGTGCGCTGGGTCCTTGGCTCCTTGGGGCTTTCTCGGGTGTGTATGGGGGGGGCGATGGCTGCCTCTCGGCTTGGGATCTTGGGGGCGTTCGGGGGGCTGCTTGGCCGTGGGGTGGTCGCCGGGGGCCCTTAGGCTGCCTGCTCTTGCTGCTGGCCTGACTGCTTCTTCGGGCCCGGGGGCGGCTCTTGGGTTTTGCAGTGGCGGTTCTTGGAAATACATTTGTCATGGATGCACTGGCCTTGGGCTGTGGGATAACACTCATACTGGGCTCAACCTTAGACACGTTGTTCCCAAATACCTGTTTTATGGAATTTCCACTCACCTCTTCCTCTGTTCACAGCCACCACCATTATTCCTAAACCACACACTGGTCACCAAACTGGCTTGACAACACAACAATAAGCACAATATACACAACCACAATTTCACATCGCATCACTTAAAACCTAACAACTATTCCCCACCCATTCTATATCCTATCTTGTATCCCTCTTCCCTGTTAACTTCCCCACCCCCCTCCAACCCCTCACCTTGGTGTAACACTGCCCTCTCTCTTTTACATCCTCCCTTTAATAAAGTATTTCTTACCCTTCCCTAGGGAGGGCTGGTGACGGTCACAATTATGCAATGAAATAAATAAATTTATTTAATTGCAATAATAAAATATGCATTGCTGTTAAAAGATTGCACTTCTTGTAGTGTTAACCTTCGACAGCATGTGCAGACAAGATGAAAAAAAAAAAAAAAAAAAAAAAAGGATTGTGCAATCGGGTATGGCGGGGCGGAGGGTCTTTGGTTCCTTGGTGCTTTCTTGGATGTGTGTGTGGGGGGCGGTTGCTGCCTGTCGGCTTGGGGTCTCAGGGGCGTCTGGAGGGCTGCTCATCCATGAGGGGGTTGTCTGGGCTCCCTGGCCCCCACTCTCTGCTAGCCTGGCTGCATTTTCGGGTCCAGGGCAGCGCTTGGGTTTGCAGTAGTGGTTCTTGCACATACATCGGTCTACGATACACTGGCATGTCTTAGACTGTGGGATAAAACTCATAGTGGGCTTAACTTTAGACACGTTGATCCTACATACCTGTATTACCACTCACTCCTTCCCTTTGTCCACAGCCACCACCATTATACCTAAGCTTCACACTGGTCACCAGACTGGATTGATTACACAACATAAGCACAATATACACAACTACAACTTCACATCTCACTCTCACTTTAAAATAATCAACTCTTCCCCACACTTTACATTTACTACTTTGAATCTCTCCTCCCTGCTCCCTTCCCCCCACACCCTCACCCAATAAAGTATTTCTTACCCTCCCTTAGGGAGGGCTGGTGATGGTCACAATTATGCAATAAAATAAAATAATTTATTTAATTGCAATAACAAAACATGTATTGCTGTCTTAAAAAGATACGATTGCACTTCTTGTAGTTTGACCTTTGACAACCTGTGGTTTTATCATAGATTGGTATTGATTTATACAATTGCAATGTTTTAATTTTAGTGGTTATTAACATTCAGAGCTAGAAATGCAATGATTTATTTCAGTTTTCGGTCAATAATTCACATTTTGGTTCATCCCTAATTTTTTGACTTGATAACGTGTGTCAGAGAAAATATTAAAATATAATTTCATAAGATATATTTATATTTTTGTATGAACACAATCCTCACTGATTGGTTCCACCTCCTCTGATCTTCTCTCTCATTCCTTCATCAGCTCCTCATAGTTCTCCATCAGCTTCTCCTCACTCCCTTCTTATCTCTGTCCTTCATCCCTCTAACCAGTCCTCCTCTTTTAGTGTCCCACCTCTCACACCTTCATCACATTCCTCTGATACAGCTCTCTGTCACACATGTGATGGGGATTGATGTGAACATGTGATGAGCTGCTGTGATGTGTCTCACCTCAGAGTGTTCAGTCTCTGAGAGAGCAGCTTCACTGCTGAGTCTCCTGGATGGTTGTAGCTCAGGTCCAGCTCTCTCACACTGGAGGAGTTGGAGCTCAAAGCTGCTGCCAGAGAAGCCCCGCCCACCTCTGTGATGACACAACCTGACAGACTGGATTCAGAAAAACATCCACAACTCAGGAAACAAGTGAGGAGACCAGGAACAGGACAATGTTGATGGAACATGTGATCCCACTGACCTGAGAGAGTCCAGTTTACAGTGAGGACTCTTCAGTCCTTCACACAGCAGCTTCACTCCTGAATCCTGCAGATCATTGTTACTCAGGTCCAGATGTTTCACACTGGAGGACTGAGAGTTGAGGAATGAGGACAGAGCTGCACAGCTTCTCTCTGAGAGACCACAGGAACTCAACCTGATGAAGAATCAGAGAAACCTTACAGATGTTTGTCTGTGAGATAATTAAAGACATGTTCTTCTAAAGTCACATACTCAACTTTCTTGGAAGCTTTGACCACTGGGAGCAGCTTCAGAAAAGCTTCTTCTGAAGGAGAGAATTTTTTCAGGTCAAAGACATCCAGATGTTCTTGTGATGACAGTAAGATGAAGACCAGAGCTGACCACTGAGCAGGAGACAGTTTCTCTGTGGAGAGACTTCCTGATCTCATGGACTGTTGGATCTGCTCCAGCAGAGAGTGATCATTCACTTCATTCAGACAGTGGAACAGGTTGATGCTTCTCTCTGTGGACAAACTCTCACTCAGCTTCTCCTTGATGTATTCAACTGTTCTCTGATTGGTCTGTGAGTCACTTCCTGTCTGTGTCAGCAGGCCTTGTAGAAGCCTCTGATTGGTCGGCAGTGAAAGACCCAGCAGGAAGCGGAGAAACAAGTCCAAGTGTCCGTTTGGACTCCTTAAGGCCTCATCGACAGCACTCTGATGGAGAAGGTTTAAGTCTGGCTCAACTCCACCATGGAGAAGGTTCAGAGTTGTTTTTTTAGATGTAAACATCTTGAAGCTCTTCTTCTTCTGTGGTTGATGTTCCAGTAGATTGACTTTAGAACTGATGAAAGTCTGTCGGACATGAAGAGCAGCCAGAAACTCCTGAAGGCTCAGGTGGATGAAGGTGAACACCTTGTCCTGGTACAAACTGCTCTCTTCTATGAAGACCTGTGTGAACACTCCTGAGCAGACTGAGGCTGTTCTGAGGTCCATGCCACACTCTGTCAGGTCACTCTCATAGAAGATCAGCTTTCCTTTCTGCAGCTGCTCAAAAGCCAGTTTTCCCAGAGACTCCAACATCTCCCTGCTCTGTGGACTCCAGTGTGGATCTGTGGCTGCTCCTCCATCATACTTCACCATCTTGACTTTGTTCTGAAGGACCACATAGTGGCTGTAGATCTGAGTCAGAGTCCTGGGCAGCTCTCCCTCCTCTCTTCTCTTCAACATGTCCTCCAGAACTGTAGCAGTGATCCAGCAGAAGAGTGGGATGTGGCACATGATGTGGAGGCTACGACACGTCCTGATATGGGACATGATGCTGCTGACCTGCTCTTCATCTGTGGACCTCCTCCTGAAGTACTTGTCTTTCTGAGGGTCCGTAAACCCTCTGACTTCTGTCACCATGTCCACAAACTCAGGAGGGATCTGATTGACTGCTGCAGGGCGTGTGGTTATCCAGAGGAGGGCTGATGGAAGCAGTTCTCCTCTGATGAGGTTTATCAGCAGAACCTCCACTGAGGTGGACTCTGAAACATCCGTCAGGGTCTGAGTGGTGAGGAAGTCCAGAGAGAGCCGACACTCATCCAGACCATCCAAGATGAACAAAACCAGGAAGTCCTGGAAGCTGCAGATTCCTGCTTCTTTGCTTCCAGAGAAGAAGTGATCAAGAAGTCCCACCAAGCTGAAGCTCCCCCCACTCAGCATGTTCAGCTCTCTGAAGGTCAGTGGGATTGTGTAGTGGACCTCCTGCTGGGCTTTGTCTTCAGCCCAGTCCACAGTGAACTTGTGTGTTAAGAGTGTTTTCCCAATGCCAGCCACGCCCTTTGTCATCACTGTCCTGATTGGCCGAGGTCTTCCAGGAGGGGCTTTAAAGAGCTCTTCTAGAGCTCACGTTGGTATCGAGGAGCTTTTGTTCCTGAATGAAGACAAACTTAATGTTAGAGTGGAGAAATCAGAGCAGGTTTGAACATTGGAGATCAAAGTGTGTGATGTTCTCAGTCTGGATGGTTCCTCAGATTAAATGTGAGTGATTGAATTGTGCTTTGAAAAAGAAAAGCCAGCTTTATGTCCTTCATGTGATGTTCCTCACAGTGAAGAAGTTCACATGCTCTTACTGCTCTGCAGACGCTCAGCCAGCTCCTCCTGGTTCATCCTCTTCAGGAAATACAGTGTGATGTTCAGAAAGGCCTCCCTGCTCCTCCTCTGCTCTTCATCTTCACCCTCCATCTGACTCTCTGAGCACTCTGGATCATCTCCATCCACAATCTTCTGCATGTGTTTGAGTTCAGCCTTAACAAAGCTGATGATGTTGTCATCCAGCAGCTGGAACACAAACACATTAAAGGTGATGAGTGAAGGCCTGCTCCAATCATCTGTGTGTGTGTGTGTGTGTGTGTGTGTGTGTGTGTGTGTGTGTGTGTGTGTGTGTGTGTGTGTGTGTGTGTGTGTGTGTGTGTGTGTGTGTGTGTGTGCGTGTGTGTGTGTGTGTGTGTGTGTGTGTGTGTGTGTGTGTGTGTGTGTGTGTGTGTGTGTGTATACAGTGGTTTGATCACAGGCTGACACAGGTTTAGTGTCTTTGTAGATGTACACACCATAAAGATGGAGTCAGGCTCAGCTCCAGAGGAACCATCCACACCCTCCAAGCTGCTGTGGAGAAGACACAGACACTCAGACATGCTGAGGAGCAGCTGGAGGAAAGCACAGGAAGCTCTGCTAACATCATGTGAACATCAGTAACAGTGGGTGATGTCCTGCAGAGCACTAAGTTGGAGACAGAGTCATGCTCAAGGGCCATGTCTCCGTGCCATAGAGCAGGATGGAAAGTACTGCCAAGTTGTCGTTTTGCATGAGATGGAGCAATGCTGCCAGAGTGGTTTCCAGAGAGACTGCAGAGCTGAAGCTACCAGGGCTCTTCTGTGAGTAATTTCTGGTTTTAGGTCCCCATTGCCTGTTACTGTGGAGCCGAGATATACAAAGCTTTTGACCGGCTAAACAATATTGTTGCCAAGCTGAAGAGGGGGTGGATCTGATCCATCACCGACATGCATAAACTTGGTCTTTGTCCAGCTCACTTGAAGGCCAAGCTTCTCTGCCCCTTCACTGTATATGCCCAGTGCATCTCTTAACTGGCTGTAGGATGTGCTGAGCAGGATGGTGTTGTTGGCATACTCCAGGTCAGTCAGATGGTAGCTACCAAAGGACACGCTGGGCACCCGTTCACAAACAGTGTGTGTGTGTGTGTTCCTCAAATATCTCTGTGGATCAGGATCAGACTGACTTGAGACTTTCAATAAGGCTACTGCTTGGTTCAAGGGTGTGCAACGTTGTATTTGTTTGGAAGCCCCACCCCAACGCCACACCTCCTGAGTCGACAGACTCGGTGATGATGTTATTAGTCCTAGCTCTACAGTGATTATATCATCAGTCATCTGCAATGATACCGTTAATAGATTATTTAATAAATGCTTTACAATATCCGTGTGCATCTAAACTGACTGTTGTGGATTAATGACACTAAAAGAGTCCGGGCCGAGTCTGTTCCGGTCTGAGGAGATTTGGATCTGTGAGGAAATCCATGTAAATGTTTGTATAGAAGGAAACCAGTGAAGATGAAAAATTATGCTGGCATCCAGATTCACTATAACTGTTAAAGTTTCTGTTTATTTGTATAATATAGGGAGAAGTGTGTGTGTGTGTGTGTGTGTGTGTGTGTGTGTGTGTGTGTGTGTGTGTGTGTGTGTGTGTGTGTGTGTGTGTGTGTGTGTGTGTGTGTGTGTGTGTGTGTGTGTGTGTGATCAGACTCCCTCCCGTTTCCACTCAGGTGTAGGAGGATGAATTATTATTAATGGGTTATATAACTAAGAATATTAATTATGATTATTAATATTACTTCAAATTTTGTGGGGTGCCACTCCTTTTAACAGGAGAAATATGTCTAAGTTTTAGACTAAACTCATCAATGTGAAACCAGGGAAAAGTGAATTCTAACAGCAACATCTACACCATAATCACAGCTTTAATGAATCAGAGGAATCAAAGATGATGTTTAACCTTTTATTCAAAAGTCAACAATTAACACAGTCAAAATATCAATTGAAATGGGATAATTAAATCATGATAAAATGCATTTCTAGGCTAATAAAAGTGAGGATTATATGTAATAAAGTGAAATCACTAATCTAGGAGAATGCTAGTCTACTAAATATTGAATAAAAATGCAGGATACATATTCGAATAATAAATCATAAAGAGAGCTCATAACAAAGAGAGGGAGACGGACAGGGGAGACGAACAACATGAATGAGATGAACTGTGTGTGGAACATGTTGTGAGTGTGTGTAAGTTTGCAGTTATGGAAGTATGTATGTGATCTATTGTGGATGAAGTTGCTGATGAAAGTTCATCCTTGTACCTTGAAGATGATGTAAGGGTTGGACCTGGTGGTGCTGTTTGACGCAATGCAGCAGGACGTGCCACCGTAGAGTTCTGTTGCGTTTCAACAGATTAGCCGCTTCAGCCGATCCAAGCGGTTCTGGCTTTCGCAGCTGGGTTTAGAGAATGGCTCGTGGCTTACCGCAGTGGGTCACAGGCCGGGCTCCTTTCGGCTGTTACGCACGTCACTAAATGCTGGATTCGTCCGAACCAAACAGCTGTTCATTCCAAAAATCTCACTGTTTCAACTAAAAATAAAATGAAATAAGTGAAAAGGTGAGGATGGAAACGCGTTGAGTAATGAAACGCCCGCGTCCCAAAACTGAAGTTTCTGGCAGCGTTCTTCCTTTTAAAAGCTTATCTTTGGGACTTGCCTCCTAAGGAAGGAACTTTGTTGATTGGTTTAAAGTTGCCAGCATCTCAGCTGGCTGCCTTTGGGTGTGTCTTGGGTGTGTGTATGTGAGACAAAAGACAGACGACAAAGGGATGATTCTAAACATAAAAGAATGCCTAATAATTAATTTCACATATTTCAAAACATCTTTTCAACATCATATCTTGAAATATCATCTATAATGAAAGAGTTTGATACCAAACACGACTGGAAAATATCCTAGGAACACTTTAGGAACCGGTTAATGAATTTTACTTGTAATTACTCATAAACATAAATGTCAAAAATCATGTTATGCCTCTTCTTAACTATAGGGTTGCAGTAGATACCTCAAACTAACTTTTGTGATGTTTTCTGGTAATTTTAAGCACTTTTAAATGATAAACACTTTAAAATAGCATTCTGTTGGTTATTGAATTACATGAAACGAGTGTGATCGAACAGACAATATTTGCAATTTCAATTTCTGTAGAAATCATTCCAATAATGTTTTCATTTGTAACTTTTCAAACATAATACAATTTCTTTGTTCTCCCTTCCTCACTGGGAGACATCTCAGATAGGGGGCCTGGAAAGTGTCCTTCTGTGACATCTCACCACAGGGGGCAAAAGGGTCATTGGGACAGTTCTTTGATCTTACAGCATCCCAAAAGTATCTGTTTGAAAAGGGGGGAGAAGAGGGATGTTCTTCTGTTGATCGTAATGTAGCAGAGAGGTGATATAGGGGGAAAACTGTTCTTGGATTCTCCTGTGCTTTTGTTCGGGCAGGAAGAGGGAGAAGATCCCCCCGTGGGGCACGTTTGCACTTCACAGTAGGCGACAGACTCCCCGACTCCACTGACTGGTGAAGCCAATGTTCTAAGTCACAGATCAACTTGGGGGTTTAGTTCCCTACACAGGTGTACTGCATTACTCATCAACCAATGAAAACAATGAAACATCAACCAGTGGTGGGTAGAGTAAAAGTACTGTTACTTCATAATATATAATTACTCAAGTGGAAGGAAAAGCACTCGTAAAAATAAGTACTCGAGTAAGAGTAAAAAAGTAGTGAGTAACTTCATATGCAATTTATTATTTCCAAAACAAACCATCACTCCCCGAATGAGAGGCTTGGACATATTCATTAAAAAATCTGTGTGTGTTTGTCTGTTTCAATCCGTGTGTAGAATTAGGATTTGTAAAAAAAAAGTTGTGTGTGTGTAATCCATTGTGTGTGTGTGTGTTACTGTACTATGTGTTTCATAATACTTATATATATATATACTGTATATACACACACAATAGATCAAATGGCTCACATCTACAGAGATATACATTTTATTACTAAACACCAACAAGGAAATGACTATGGGAAGAGATTTGTCATTCTAACAAGCTAAAAAAGAAAGATGAGCTACTCACCAAGTACACGGACACAGTCGTTTAACAGTCAATAGCGCTGTCATCTTTCTTTCATTGTATGACAATGATAAAGTTCCCAGCAATCATGGGCTAAAGCTGTCGTACGCCGGCAGAAAATGGCGTCCCTCCTCCGCTTACTCTCCATAATAGTTTTGAAGCCCTTTCATACAAAAATGGAAACAAACTCAGTCCAATTGAGCGACTGAAACATCCACCAGGAAAACGCATCCACCACTGCTGGGACTGAATTCCCATCAGTCCAAATCCTCCATAGCCCGTCTAAAACTTCTCAGAGCAGCAGTACAGAGACACTCTGGTCCTACGTACAGCCATCAACAAACACCGCTCTACTCCACCTGCTGCAGAGCTGCTTCTATGCTGGCAGACCCCAACGACAGAGGATCCTCATCAGCCATCAGTGACCCTCTCACCATCAGACGCTCCTGGTCAGTGTAACAGGTCCACACACATTCCTAGTCACTATTATTATTAGGGTCCGATGTCCCAGAATGGGACAGAGGAACCTATTGTTTTCGCTTTTATTTATTATTAATATGTACCTCCCCACTTTGAACGCTAATTCGACCCCCTAAAAACGCCCGAAAACTCACCGAAAATTGCACGCCTGGCGAAAAGATCGATAATTTGGTGGCGTGAAAAAAAACGAACAGAAAACGCACGCGCAGACATTCAATTCATTTGAATTGAATGTTAAGTGCTGAGTTCAACAAACTATTCATTAAACAATCACAAGTCTCATAAATTACATATAACTTAACTCTAATCTAACCCTAACTCTTAGAATAAATTACACTGAGAAAAGAATTACTGTTGTAATCTGTCCTCAGATCTGTTGAATTCAAAGATCTGAATAGAAAGGACAGAAAAAAACCTTACAGTAGTATTTGTAAAGTTCTGTTTACAATATTTTGTGTAACATTTCCAGGGTTCTCTCCAGCGGTTTTGAGCGTAGGTACCCCCAACGTTCAGTTTTCAGCAAGGTTGTAATAATTGCTGCACACTTTTGTTGTTTTGTCATTTATTTAGGGTATTTAGTGTGAAAGCAAAGAAAAGTGATTGACACTTTAGTCCACATGGACTGAGAGATGAATCAACACTGCTGTGTGTACGACCTCTGTCCACACGCTTCATAAATACTGATTCTTTTTGTACTGGTGCACATTCTACATTTCATTGGTCTGAACGTATTTAGAACCAGTTCTATGAACAGATCAATAAATGAGGCCCCTGGACCATCAGGAAGACAACCAGCAACCTTCTTTATATGGACTCACTGTGGGTCAGTAGATGGACCACCTTTGAAGACAATGGGTACATCCATGGACTGGTCACTTCTAAAGGACACACAGCTGGGTCCAGGAACAGGTGTGAGCTGCTTCCTGGTTCTTGAAAACACACACACACACACACACACACACACACACACACACACACACACAGAGCTTTGGTCAGAATCCACTGTTCACTCATTCTTACAGTGATGCTACTACCATATATGATCAATTGGAGGCGTGTCTTATTGCTAACATTCATTGGTAAAAAGTGAAGTCACATGATCTAAACTCTAACACATGTCCATCATGATCTCAGATCAACAGTTAATCTCATCATCAACTAAACACTTCATACACGTCTCAACAGAAGCTCATTGAACCACAACACTAACACATAGTGTTACCATTGAAACACACACTGAACTGCACAATACTAACAACAAAGAGCATTACATTAAATACATCTGATCTTTAACTTTGAATTATTTACGTCAGGTTTGATTATAAAATAAGATCTTTGATGGTTCTAAATGATTGTATATGATGTCATAAAGACTAAATCAGTCATTTACAGTAATAAACAACATTTGTGCTTTGGACAGATGGACATGTGTTAGAGTTTAGATCATGTGACTTCACTTTCCACCAATGATTGTTAGCAATAAAAAATTGTAAAGTATCCTGTACTTTTTATTGAGATGATCACAGTCTCCATGTGTTTAAACCATCAGTAATAATATGTTTATATAAATATACGTGTTTATCTCCTCTGTTTACCACACAGTATATGATCCATTCATTGATCAGAGATAATACAGTTTATTTTATATTGTTAACAAGCATTGGTCCTAAAGTGTGTTAGCATTTGATCAATAAATGAGGCCCCTGGACCATCAGGAAGACAACCAGCAACCTTCTTTATGTGGACTCACTGTGGGTCAGTAGATGGACCATCTTTGAAGACAATGGGTAGGTCCATGGACTGGTCACTTCTAAAGGACACACAGCTGGGTCCAGGTCCAGGTACAGGTCCAGGTGTGAGCTGCTTCCTGGTCCTTGAACACACACACACACATTCACACACACACACACACACACACTGTAACACTGATGTACAGAGGTGTGAGTGCTGAGCTCTGACGTGGTCTCACCTCTGATCTTCAGTCTGGATCTCATGTTGTTCCGTCACCGTGTCCTGATCCATAGGAGAGACACACCTACACACACACCTACACACACACCTACACACACACCTACACCTACACACACACCTACACACCTACACACACACCTACACACACACACATCTTTACGTTGCCATCAAGTGTGACATAGAACGATGTTCACACAAATAATAATAATAAATGATAAGTTGTAGCAAACACATTTTCATTATTTATTTCACTTTTCTCATATTTAGCACATTTTCCTACATTTAACACAACATTTAACCACATAAAAAAAGCATTAAATCTAAATATTTAAATCTAAATGGTATTTGTTATATCGAAATGTTAAATCTAAATGTTAAATCTAAATGTTAAATCTAAATGTTAAATGTTAAATGTTAAATCTAAATGTTATACATCATATCCAAATGCTTAATTTTATATTTAAATGTTAAATCGAAATGTTAAATGTTCAAGTTAAATGTTACATATGCTAATTGACCCCCGCCCCTTGTAACCAATACACCGAGACACACGCAGCCGATCCCACCCATCTCTTCACCCTTCACCGATGCCTGCCTGGATGATTATGGCTGGTTCTCTCCATGCGGCGGAGATCGAGCGCAGGTGGACGAGCTGCCCTTCACAGTGTACAGTAAACAGTGCTAATGGTACGACCCACATGTGCTTCTACAGTCTGAACTGTGGATGTGACGTGGAGCAGGAGATAGAAAGCAGCATGTCTTTCCTCAAGAAAGGAAAACCAGGACAAAAAGTCAAAGAAAGGGAGAGAAGGTGAAATGAGGGAAAACAACTGTTTACTCAGTTCTTCAGAGATTTAAAACACTCACATCTATTTTAGACAATATATTATTTAGTTTGAAATTAAATACGTGCACTCACACATTTAAATGCTGGAACATTCCTTTTGGACATCAAATCTTAATTGGAAATAAAGTTATCTAAAAAAATATATATTTTGAATATGAAATTTTGCTGTCACTAAGTCTTAAATAGGTATAGCCAGAGTGTCCCCATGATTCTAATCATTTTATATTGACCTTTTATTAATCATTGTACACGTTTGTTTTGTCTGTGTGTTAGTAATACCCCCTCCCCACAAAATAAATAAATAAATAAATAAATAAATAACAATAAAAATTTACCAGCCGCCCCTTAAATTGTAGCAAAAATATGCCACAAACACAATATTCAATAAACTATTAAAATATAGTGAAACGGATTTATAAAATACAAACAATGGATATGGAGTCATTAGGTTAATGCAGTTTTTTTCAACCTTGGGGTCAGGACCCCATGTGGGGTCAGCTTGGATTTAAAATGGGGTTTAAATGTCTCGTAATTGGTTAAAAAGTAGGTAAAAACTAATTAAAGTTTTATTTTTAAAGATTTTTGAATTATTGTTTTTCACATACACATCACACACAATAAATAACAAATAACTGTATCCTATACGTAATCGTTCTCAGGGGTCGCTGGACATTGTGATATTAACTCATTCAGTGCCAGTCATTTTCAGATTTTCAACCCCCTCAATGCCAGCCGTTTTTGAGCATTCTGACTGATTTTAAAGACCCACAGAATATTTTCTACTATGACTATCTGAAATCTGAATTCTGAAAGATTGAAGCCTCGACTGTCATGAAAAAAAAAAAAAATTGTTTCTGGCTCGTTTTGTTCTTTTGTAATCAGCCGTTGAATAGAGGAAGTTTTACACAAATCTTCAGTTTCAGAGCAAAAAACTGAGAAAAAAGCCTTTTTCTTACAAAAAAACCCTGTCAGTGACTTTAAAGGTATTTTTTTGCTTTAGTGACAACTCTAACATCTGAACATTGTTTCCTTATAGAAAACAAAAAAAGGGCAAAATGATTATTATTTATCTATCTTGGTCTTTTAAATGCTTTTAATCCATATGGATCCTTTTATTCTACCCTACCTGCTGTTTAACTTAGTGATTTACAAATGACAGCTAGTCTCTCCCTCCATGTTAAAGCACATGTATCCAGTGTTGTATGATATATCATGTAGAACATATAATAAATAATAACTCGTTACTCTCTCATTCTTTAAGTTACAGTGGGGGCTGAACATTTCAAGCTGTATTTTCAATTTATTTTGACAGGTCCATAATACAGCTTTAGAAACTTATCTTACAGAAATGAAAAATAATAATAAAAACAGTTAGGTTGATACATTTGTTTTCAATCCTTATTTATGAAGCAAAACTTGAGACATTCTGTATATATATATAATTATTTTTTGCTACCCCCTGGCAAGAATCTCAAACTCTGCCTATGGATCCAGTTAAAATGATTGGTTAATAAGTGTAATAAGTCTTTAGTTTATTTTACAGGAAGTTCACAGAAGTGTCTAACCTTGTTTACGTTTCCAAGATTAAGATTGTCTCTTTGTTTTGAAAAAAAGGAGATGTGGTGTAATATTTCTCTTGAGCGTTACCTAGAGCTGTTGTTATGATCAGCCAATAGAATCTGTGTAAAGAGTCACATGATTAAAGGCCAACAGGGTAAAGGAGTTTAGAGTGTAAAATAAAGATCTTAATGTGACGACACAGCCTGACTCCTGTGTACATTCCTCTAAATAAAAGACGTGACACGCACCAAAAACATTGATGTTAGGTCTAAATACGTTAAGACCGTTGCTCAATCACAACTCAAGGAGAAAAACACTATCTGACTCAAAAGGCGACCAGAGGCAGAGGGGTGCAAGCTGCAGCTCGGAGAAAAACCCAACAAAAAGAGACACAGAAGTCCGATATAAGTTGAATTGCTCTGCGGTGATGCCTCAGAACTAGGTATTTATTAGGAAAACATAGACCACACCCAGAGGGGCTGTGCAACAACGCTCTGGGTGCAGTGTTAATACCATATATGGTAACACAAAAACTTTGGGGGAGAAAACAGCTCATATGTCCATGCAGTGGGTCATGTACACCCACACTGGCCCAAACTAGTTTAAACCAGCTGTGGTGGACAATGGATATGTTTTGCAAACACACACACACACACAGTTAATCATGGATAATTTCATATTCTAACTATCGTTTAATCATTTAATTATAACTAATAAAGTAGTAAAAAACACACACACACTATAGCATATCTTACATATCCGCCCTGTTGTGGGTTTGGAAAACATCAAGCCGACGGGCGTCTTCACAGGTTTACCCGGTGCCATCATAGGACCAAAACAACAGGGATGACCACCGTGAGGTGGGGCGAAAACCCGACAGCTAGTGCGGGAAAAATTCCCCACCGTCCCCCCCTGCTGGGGCGAACATCGATTCTGATCCACGGTGATCTGGAGACAGTTCAGGGTGTATGTACAAATGATGACCCAAAACCATGGTGTCGAAAATGGGGCTTTAGGTCTCAGTGTGTTTTTGGAGTTGGTAAGGGAGGGTCAGAGGTTACTAGCACATGACCCTCAGTAGCAGTGAACCTTTACCGCTCACTGTGATGATGGGAAGGTGTGGCAGGGTCTTAGTCCATCAATGGGGCAGATGGGGAGAGACCCATAACATGGAGTTGGTACTCTGGGGAAGCCTGGACCTGCATAGCACCGATGATCATGTTGTCTATGCCTTTCTTCACACAGGGGACGATGCAGCAGCAGGCAAGACCAACGACCAGCAGCACAGCCAGAAGAGGGAGACCCAGACGTAGCAGAAATTGGAACCAGGAGCCTTGGAACAGCCAGTCCCACCCGGATGAATGGACATTGGACTCGTCAGCTGACATGGCACCTTCCAGGTTGCGGAGTGTTTGCAGGGCGTCTTCGATGGACTCCGAGGAGTTGTTAGGTATGTATGTACAGCAGGTAGCACCCACCATAGCACACACACCACCTGTGGAAGCTAAAATCGTATCTAAGGCCATACGGTTCTGAATAGCCATTTGCGCGGTGGCCGCTGTTCTAGCATTCATTTTGTTATCAACAGCTAAAGTAGCATTAAGAAGCATGTGAAGGCGGTATTGGAGGGTCTCTTTCATAAGGGAATTCTTACCCACGCCTATGTTAGGAAAAAGAGCAAGAACGACTTTTTGGCTAGTTGACCAATGTCTATGTTCGTGAGGGACGTTTGAGCCCCATATTGGATCATGAGGGGTGAAGGTTATAATCTCACGACGAGAACGACTAGGCATTGTCATATGAACTATGAAAGACCCATCTGTGACTGCTACTGGTACACAAACGGCTGACATATTAATTGGAGGGGAAGGATAAACTTTGTCACCGCACTTCAACCAAACACCGTCTCTAGCAAACATTGGGGCAACCGTACTGACGTTCTGAACGGTAGCACAATGGTCTATGTCTACTGATAGTAGGCCTTTGGTGTTAGTTGGTGGACCAATAAATCGTACGCATAAAGGATAGCAGTGAGTATAACTACCACAAGGGACAGCATTCGTGTTTAGGTGTTTAGCAGCCTGACCTAGGGGTTCGAGGGTCTTTAGCACTGGTAAAACAGGAGGGCACGAGATCATGGACTTATTTTGTAAACAATCTAGCACGTTCTTTGAGTCGGGGGCTGGCAGGGACGCAGACAACAAAGTAGGGGATGTTACAGCATGCGGCAGATGTGAGCAAACATAGCAACTATCATTAGTTACTGTTCGTGCAGATAGTTCTACCATACGGTACCAAGAATTAGCGCGCAGACGATGATGGACGTGATTATTATGCTCAGACAGTAATGCGAGTAACGAGTCAGGTTCTTCAGTTGACATAGGTTTTGCATTAATAACTTGTATATTCTGTCTAGCCTCAGGAGACAACACTATGTCCATACGTGGTTTAACTACAACGGGAGTGGCCGGAGGTGTAATACAAATATTCACCCAAAAGGTGGGATCCGTTCCTTGTACATCAGGGCAGAATCCCATAACTAAACAAGAAGGAGGTACCGCGGTGGTGTTAACGGTTAGGAGTAGGATGTTTTGTTTTTGGACAATTGTTTTTCGCAATGACAGATATGCCGCTGTAACGGTACGTGTAGATGGTGTGAGGGGCCAGGTAATAGGGGTGTAGCTTGTATGGAGGGGTACGTCAGACCAACCATGAGCAGACCATGTTTGGTCTGCTCTCCGGACTTGCATGTACCAATCATAATTTGCATAGTCCTTACCATGTTTCCATGGTTTGTAGCCTTTATTAGCCAGGGCCTCTAGTGGAATTGTAACGTCACTTAAAATGTCCGGTATTTGTGGTATGCACATAATGAGGCTAAGGCCCCTGGGGCATCTACCTGTGTAATCATACCAAGGTGAGCTTAGAGCCCCTGCTAGCACTTCCTGGGATCCCACGAGGAGGAGGAGGAACAACAGATCCATCTCTGTGTTTTACTAGGGTGTATCACCTGCTGTGGTGGGTTTCAGTACCTTTTTCCCGTGTGACTGGTGTATCCACGTTTGCCTTTCAGCTATCTTAAATGCAGTTGGTGTGGTTAGCAGAACTGTGTAAGGACCGTCCCACCGTGGAGTACACCAGTGTTTCCTCTTAATCACCTTGATTAGGACCCAATCACCAGGACGCAGGGGATCTGAAACAGGTAAAGAGAGACTAGGCAGTGTATTAGCTTTAACAATTTCAGCATCTGTGAATAATTTAACCATCCATTTTGTTATTGGATCCAACTCTCCCTCCTGATCCTGCACCCACTTAGAACTGGTGAGGGGTAGGTGAAAAGGTCGTCCTGTGACAACCTCAAAGGGGGTCAAACCCTGTGTGTTTGGTGTTATGCGCATATACATTTCTACCAGGTGAACACACTCTGGCCAGGGCCTGTTTGTTTGTTCTACAGCCTTTTTTAATCTGTTTTTAATGGTACCATTGTTGCGTTCTACCAATCCAGCACTGGCTGGGTGGTAGGAGCAGTGATGTTTTAATTCAATGCCCATGGCTTCTGTCAGCAGGAGTATTACTCTGTTAACAAAATGGGGTCCATTGTCGCTCCAAATCTGTCGTGGGATGCCATGTTGAGGTATTATACGTGTCAAAAGGGCCTTTGCCACTGTCATTGCATCATTTGTTTTAGCGGGCACTATGGTGACCCATTTTGAGAATGAGTCCACCAGAACTAAACAATACGTATACCTCTGAATAGTGTGCAGTGTTATGAAATCCATCATAATGACCTCAAAAGGATATGTACCAGCTGGTGTTTTACCCCGAGGGGGCCTAACATTACCCTGAGGGTTATGACGGCAACAGATGATACACTGACGACAAAAGTTTTTAAAATGGGTTTGGAGTCCTAGTGGTATATGAAATGACTGTTTGACTATGTCTACCATCCCTCCTGTTGAGACATGGGCCAACCCATGGCTCATTCTAGCAACGACGTCAAACAAACATCTAGGCAAACACGGCTTGTCATTTAACATAAATACTCCAGAGTCATTTTTAACAGCACCTTCAGTAACCCATTTTGTTTTTTCATTTTCAGGAGCATTAGCATGCATATCAATCAGGACTTCATCCGGCAAGCCAAGTGGTACAACATCAACAGGCAACAACTGAACAGTAAGTGCTTCAGTAAAAGCAGCTTTTTTAGCTTCAACATCAGCTTTCGCATTACCCAGAGACAGCATCAGTGGCGCCAGTATGTGCCTTGCATTTACATATCGCCAATGATGTAGGTAAGAGGACTGAAGCAAGAAGGTCTTTTAACAAGGAGGCATGTTGCACAGGCTTACCACTAGATGTCTTCATACCTCTCCTAGCCCACTGAGCAGCAAACACATGAACTGTGGAGAAAGCATACTGGCTATCAGTGTAAATTGTGACTTTCTTACCTTTGAAAAGTTTACAGGCCTCTGTTAAGGCCACAATTTCAGCTGCCTGTGCAGACTGATTTCCAGCCAATTTGCCTGATTTTAACACAGTGTCGCATGTAACTACTGCATAACCAGTATGATTTGTTCCATCAGGTGCTTTGGAGGAGGAGCCATCTACAAAAACTACATCTCCGTCTTCTAATGGAATGTCTGTCAAATCTGGACGTGGTTTGCATGTCACCGACACTAACTGTCCACAGTCATGCGGTGTCCCATCGTCAGCTGTTGGTATCAATGTAGCTGGGTTAAAAGCAGCACAGCGCTTTAGAGTGAGGTTGGCTGGTGTCAACAAGGTATTAGTAAGGTGTAAAAACCTGGCAGGAGATAAGAATGACATTTTTGTTTGTGTCAACAGGATGTCAACTGCATGGCTGACTAACAGTGTCAAAGGATGGAACAACACTACTTCAGCAGACGCGTGCACCGCCATGGCCGCGGCGCAAACCGCCTGAACGCAATGGGGAAGCGCCCTAGCCACATCATCTAATCGTTTAGAGTAATAGGCTATTGGTCGTTGCTTCTCACCATATTGCTGTAGTAGTACTGATGTCATGTAACCGTTCTTACAGTCAACAGACTGTGTAAATGGCTTGTTGTAATCTGGCAGCGCCATCACCCCTGTTCCTGTTATGATTTGTTTCACTTTTGTAAATGCTTCTTCCGCTTCAGGTGTCCACTGCAAAGGTGCGCTTAAAGTTTGATGTGTGTCTAACATTAGATTCTGTAATGGGGCAGTTATGATGGCATAATCAACGATCCACGACCTGCAATAATTTGCTAGGCCTAAAAAGGCCATCATTTGTCTGACGGTAAGCGGTTTTGGTGCCATTTGTACTGCTTCCCTACGTGATGTAGTAAGTTCTTTCCCTTCAGCTGAAATGTTATGTCCAAGGAATGTTACTTTTTCCTGTGTAAATTGGAGTTTTTCCAATGAGGCCTTATTTCCTGTTTTTGCCAAATGTGTGAACAGCCTGATTGCCTCTGTTTCATTTTCCGCTTTGGTGGGACTTGCCAATAAAATGTCATCAACATAAACAATTATCTGTGTGGTCTCTGGCCACGTGTGGTGGCTGATGCATCTGTTAATCTCCGCTGAAAAAATCGTAGGGCTGTCACAAAACCCTTGTGGAAGGCGAGTGTAAGAGTATTTTTTGTTCTCAAATGTGAATCCAAACCACCCCTGCGCTGTACTATGAAGAGGGATGGAGAAAAATGCATTACTTAAATCAATTACAGTGAACCATTTTTGATGGGGTTGTAATTCATTTAACAATGTGTGTGGGTCTGGTACATTTGGAGCTCGTGATTTAACAGCCTGATTTACTGCTCTTAAATCATGCACCATTCTCCAGCCACCTTGTGGCTTTTTTACAGGGAAGATGGGGGTGTTGCATTCAGCTGCGTCATGTTCCTGTAACACGCCTGCAGTCAGTAAATCATTAATAACAGGCTTTATTCCTTCTTTTGCATCTGATTTGAGTGGATATTGTCTAATTCGAGGCCTGTGAGATGTGGCTGGATCTATGGTTACAGATGTTGCGGTTGTCATAAGTCCAACATCTGTTTTTGATGTAGCCCACAGACATGATGGTACTGAAGGAAAGTCATCTGAAGTCAGAGTGCACACAGACAGTCATGCATCCAAATGCACAGCAGGGGGCGCCAAAGTACACCAGTTCAACATTTGTTTTTTCACAAAGCCACAAAAGGAGCCTTTGTATGTGAATACATTGTTTCTCTCTTTCCTCCAAAGGTCACTCTTGACAGGAAGTGCAGCCAACAGATCATTTGCATCTTTCCACTGTTTATGTGCAGGTTTTTGTAAGCAGATGTGTGGAAACCGTGGGGGGTTTATTGGTGTCAGCTCTGGAGGCAACGTCACTCTGATTATAATCCATCCATCTGGAGACCAACAAACGTCTGTCAATGTTATTTTCTGTGGTGACAATCGCAAGAACTTTTCCTCCCAGGCTTTAGCAGCTGCTCTGCCCTCAGGGGACAGGTCTGGTCTCCGTAGCCAGTCTGGTTGACCTGGCAGGGGTCCAACAGGTCTGACATACATCATTGTAACATGTAGTGGCCACTGTGTCTGTGCATCTGTGGGAATTACAAATGTTTTAGCTATTTTAGCCCGCAGTTCTTCCATAGACCCAACCACTGACCGAGGGCCTGTTGACACTGGATCCAATGTATAGAATTTATTAGGAATGACTGGGCTTTGCAACACCATAAGTGATTCTTTAGTATCTGATAAAAATTTCTTTGGCACTATTCCATTAGCCGTTGGCACTAAACTGATCTGTAATTTACTGAGGAGGTCTCTTCCCATTAAATTGAAGGGACAATCAGTTGTCAAAATAAATGGGTGTGTGTAATATGAACCATCTTCATCTTGCACAATGACCTCCTCAGACCAACATGCATATTGAGGCTTTCCACCTACTCCCACTATGCCAATAACCTTTTTGGAAGTGACCACGCCCTCCACCTGATCACGGAGGACCGAAACATCAGCCCCTGTGTCACACAGAAAGGCGACTGGTGTTTGTTTTGGTCCCACCAACAGTGTACGTTTTGGGTATTTGTCATGTGTTAATGTTACAGCTGCATAAATGGAGAAATCAACGAAATGGTTTGGATTTATAGGCGGGGGATGGTCATATTCTGCAGGTAAATCATTGTCATATTGGTTAACATCCTCATCTTGCCCTACAAAGGCTATGTCACACTCTGGGGTTTCATTATCTGTTCCGGAGTCACTGATTACATTTTCCTCCGGCCAGTCCTGGCGTCACTGCCGAGGAGTTTGCCCGAACGACGTATGGTCTGTTTTTTGCTTTCTTTTTGGGCAATCTCTTGCCATGTGTCCTTCCTCATGACAAATGAAACATTGTCTTTTTTCTCGATCTATTTTTGCTTGTTTTTCCTCATCAGGCGTTCTGGTGCGATATGGCTTTTTTCCCTGTCTTTTAAACCCTGAGCGTTGGCTCACTAGAGCTGCAGCCATGGCCTCAGCCAATACATTAACATTAGCTGATTCAGTTTTTATTTTCTTTCTTTCAGTGACTTCATAAGCATGTTCGGCCCATTCCATTAGCTCTGGAACAGTGAGGGTGCGGTGTGTGACACAGTTTCTTTTTATGAAATCTGACACGTTTGGCAACAAACCACTGATTAACCACATTTTTAGCTGTATTTGGTATGGATCATTCGCCAGTGGAGAATGGGGGAGCCCACTATTAGTCCTAAAAACCGTTTCTAAACGGGCACGATATTCCATTGGCGTCTCGTCTGGTTTCTGACGACACGCACTTATTTCTTCGTGGCTTGGGGGTTTAGTGTAAGTAGCTCTCACTCTTTGCATCAGTGCTTCAACCTGCTGTCGCAGCTCATTAGAGTTATGTGCTAGGGGCTGACGGTTAACTTGTCTCCCGGTAAAACCGCCCACCACTACTGGATATCGGTGTCTAAGTGTTAGTTTTAGAACCTTTTCCACCTCCAGTCCATTTAAATGCCATGTCTCAATCAACCCACGTACTTGTTCAGCATAAGCAGTCGGGTCTTTCTCGACATCACATACGCCCCTACAGGCATCTAATGCCTCTTGTTCCGTCCATGGCCGAAACAACAACAGCTGTGGGGGATGGGCACCCTGTAATGGATCCTGTGGATCGAGGGGCTCTCCTGCACGAGGATTAGCTACCTCTATCATGGGTAAAATTGGATATAGATTTTTCTCTATTCCCGTCTGAGCTATATGATATCGCCCATCCTCCTCACTGTTAACACTTTCTTTCATCTGTTTTGACTTTTGTTTAGCTGCCCTAGTCACAGGTCCCTTTGTTTCTTGCCCTACAACTGCACCCCCCTCTTGTAAACCTCCTGCGGCTCCAATCTGTTGCTGATTTGTCTCCTCAACTCTACGCGGTGCACACACGGTCTCATCACAAGGCTGTATTTTAGCTGCTGCTAACACTTTCTGTTTCCTTCTCTCTTCACCTTTCTCTATCTGTTTTTTCCTGATACTCATAGCATCTTTCCAGATACACACTACTCTTAAGTGGTCTGCTATTAACTCAGCCTGCTTAGGACGTAACTTTTTTAATGCCTTCACTCTCTTTCCCTCACACCAGATAGACACTTTCTCTATTCCAGCTTCATCTGACAATTTCCCTGCAAACCCACAATTCTTGTACCAATCTTTCAGATAGCAACAACTACCGGGATACTTTCTCTGCATGAATTTCACATCATTATTTTCCATCAATGCTTTACGCTGCACGTTACCCATGTTCTCAGCACAGGATTTACAGACACCGTCACAACAAAGAAACACCACACAAAGAAACACCACACAACAACTCCCGTCTGCCCTCTGTCCCTTTACCACGCCGTGTGAGTATTACGTCACCCACCACGGTCTTCACTCCCCGTTGTACGTCACGGGTACTATGGTGAAAAGAAAACTGCTTCTCACCTTGTCAGTGCTCTCCCTGGTTCGTGGGACCCGTCACTCATCATCCGGGTCGGCGCTGGAGCAAACTATGACCACCCCTGCAAAGGAGGGGGTGCCGGCAGTTTTACTAATGGTCCGGTTGCGCCCGCGCCGATCCAGAAGAAAAGATGTAAGGTCCCGGGTTTCGGCACCAGTGAATGTTAGGTCTAAATACGTTAAGACCGTTGCTCAATCACAACTCAAGGAGAAAAACACTATCTGACTCAAAAGGCGACCAGAGGCAGAGGGGTGCAAGCTGCAGCTCGGAGAAAAACCCAACAAAAAGAGACACAGAAGTCCGATATAAGTTGAATTGCTCTGCGGTGATGCCTCAGAACTAGGTATTTATTAGGAAAACATAGACCACACCCAGAGGGCTGTGCAACAACGCTCTGGGTGCAGTGTTAATACCATATATGGTAACACAAAAACTTTGGGGGAGAAAACAGCTCATATGTCCATGCAGTGGGTCACGTACACCCACACTGGCCCAAACTAGTTTAAACCAGCTGTGGTGGACAATGGATATGTTTTGCAAACACACACACACACACAGTTAATCATGGATAATTTCATATTCTAACTATCGTTTAATCATTTAATTATAACTAATAAAGTAGTAAAAAACACACACACACTATAGCATATCTTACAATTGACTTGTCCTAACCTGCTAAAGTATCAAGTTTGTGATCCTCTCACATACATTCATGTCCTCAGGGTGAGGTTAAAACCAGTCCCACCTGTAGCTGCTCCCCATGATCAGTTTAAAGCAAACACACACACAACTGTAATATTTCTCATCAACACACTGAGCCAATACAAATATTACAGTGAAGAACAGTTTTTTTCAATCATTTTAAAAAGGATGGATAAATCTCAGTCATACATTTCAACAGTAGAAGCTTCAACACAAACCTGTCAAAAATCAAACCTTGTTTAAAACTGTTAAAGGGTAAATTTACAGTAACAGTAATCTCTGAAACTTGGTAAATGCTGGGGTTACACAGAACCCCGACAATACGTTATGAACATCAGGAGTTTATATTCCTGACAGAGTGCCTCATATTTATATAGTCATATATTCCTCCATCAGGTCATCAGGCTGCTGTTATTGTTATTGTTTTTTGTTTTTTTTGTCACGGGGTAAAATAATATATCATTGTAGAAATGGAAACAAAACAATAAAAAAAAAAACTAGTAGTAATATTTTTTTTGTTTTTTTACATGTGGTGATTTTAACATTGATTTTTTTAAACCCAAAAAACAACAACATGTATTAACTCAATGTAGATCATGAGCCTTTACTTATTAATAACACATCCAACCAGGATAACTACTCATAGTAAGACACTAATAGACAATATTTTCACTTATGGAATTATTATTAATAAAAAATACTATCCAGAACTTTAAAGGATCAAACAAATAAAATTTAGGATAATTAAACAAAAAAAAAAAAGATAAGTGTTTGATTTTTTAAATCTAACTTGATGAAACAGGATTGGAAAACAGTCTATGTTGACCATGTGGAAAAAAGCCTATGAAACATTCATATCAATAAAAAATTCTTCTCTGGTAAAGAAACTTTTAAAGTTTAAACTTGAAAAAAAGCCATGTTTAAACTAAAGGTTTAATAAAAGCATGAATAAAAATAAAATAGATTATACAAAGACCTACAAAGCCACACTAACAACAATGATGAGAATCAACAGAAAGGAATACGACAGCAATTTACTGATGGAAAACAAAAACCACATGAAAATACCAGAGACTCTCAGAGAACTCCTAACTTAGCCTAAACATTCCTAGCAAGGAATCTGAACTTAACAGTGATTCATGAAGCCTTTGATACAGTTAACTACCAAATCAGTGACCTGAAATTGTGTTTATTTGTACTTACCTTGTTTGATGAAAATGATGAACTTATTTGCCTTGTGTTTTACGTTCAAAGGTTTTTATTCTTTCTTGTCACTGGAAAGAATAAAAATAAGAACGAGTGAAATCCTGAGTCTGATCAAGTTCTTCCTTTTTGAAGTGTGTGAAGCCACAATGTTATAAAGACACTTTGACACATACATTATCACCAGAGGTGTAGCTTGCCATTAGGCAAAGCAAGCAGCTGCCTGGGGCCCCCTAAGCCACCAGGGCCCCCCCGAGGGCCAACAAATTTGACACAAAGAGCCCAGAGAACTAACACGTTGCAGTGACAACTTGCTGTCGCAAATTTCCTGACTGGGCCCCCTCTGCTGAGCCAACCCCTCCCCTCCTGTCTGTCAGTGAGGGAGCGGCTCATGCAGGCTGTGTGCTGAAAAGGAGGAAGAGGAGAAAACAAAGTGTAAAAAGTGACTTTAGCTGTGTGACAGTCCTTAACTTACTGTAAGTGTCATGTGTGGAACTAGTTTGCCGTGCTAACAGGCTAGCATCACTGTATCACAGTCAGACAACATGCATCCAGCGTTCTATAAATCAAAATGTAATTGAGTAGTACTTTCATCTAAATAAAAATGACTGTTTAAATGACCAAGCTGACCTAAGAGGTACAAAATTATTGGTATTTGTGTGAATGTGTGAAAAAATGTCATGTAGCCTACTTCCTACCTAAGCAACTCTGTGTATGCACTGTGCAGCCAGTCAGTGAGTAGTATCATGTCAGGCAAAACAGTCTAAATGACATATATTTGATTTCAACTTGACTTGGATAAGTTGGACTTGTTTTAACAGTGCCATAGTGGTGTAAATATGTTATAAAAGAATGATGTGTCTCGTCATCTACTGTATAACTAAATTATATTTATTTATTTCCCCTTTTAACTCAGGATCACTAAAAAGGTTTGTTCAATAAAGATATGGAAGACCTGATCACTGCTTTTGCACAAGCCAAGTCTGTAAAACACCACTGCTAGAGCCAATGAAGCATTTGTAGTTGTTGAACATCCAGCAAAATCCAGTTTTTCACTTTTTTGTCTTTAGTACTTAACCTCATTTTTATTGCACATGTATCATGTTTAATCGTTGTTGTTTTTTTCTCTAAAGTTGTGCACGTGTAAATATTTGGTGCCAACTGCAGACAATGCACTATGTAAACTTGTGGACAAATGTAATACTTTTTATTATTCTATACTTTTGTAGGTACATTTGACTTTTGTTTTAAAGGACATGCAGAACTTCAATTAAACTGGAGACCAAGAACAGCGGTGTATAAATACTTTTTTTTCCTACCACTTGCAAATCTGTAGCTCAGACTACACTCCCAACCAATTTGGGAGTCGTGCACAGAGCCAGGCCACTTTGCTTCCACATCGGTGATGAGGTAGGAGGCATCACATATGATCTTCACAGTGCAGAGGATGACATGGGTTGCAATGAAGTAGAAATACATTTCCATGTGAATGAGTGATCACTGTTCTACCTGGCTGTAAAATGATTTCCTATTCACATAGTCTGCCTCATTTTCTGATGGAGCAATTTGGAATTTGTGTTCCATCCACACAGCCCAAAACATGTGGGATCCCTGCCAAATTAGAGCTGATTAAACTACTCACCCACCTGTGTGGTTGCAGCACAATGCATGTAATTTAAATAATACAGTATACAATTTGTACTCACCTGCAATCCTGTAGAATTCACCCTTTGTGTTAGCCACAGGCGTGTATCCTGAGAACTTCACAAACAAAGGAAGTAGGCATTTTAGTGCCAAAACAATCTTTCTGATGAACCTGCATACTGTTGATTTCCCAAGTGCTCAGCATCCATAATATTATAAAGGAACCTGTCGTTAGCAAAAAACAAAGCAGCACACAAGATTTGTGTGGATTTGAACACACGTCCGTAGTGTGTAACGTTCCTAATCTGTGGTCTCATAAGATCAAGATAAGATGGCCGGGGTCGGTAACCAATGTGTATCAAATATGAGACTATTTGAATTTTGTATATGAGAGTTATGGTGGTTTTCTATTATGATGTGAACCATCTGAGAACGCAAAGTATGATGGGTAATTTTGACATTGAGCCCAGGTTTGGGATAGACAGTCAACATGTTTATCAGTTATGAAGCTGTTTGACCTTTGCAGTTGAGTTATATCAAAACGCCATTAACCCAAGATGGCCGACTTCCTGTTTGTTTTGGGCAGGGTCATAATGTAACTTTCTGTGGAGGACCTCGAAGACTTCATCGACCAATATTACGCCGAGTACGTAATGGAATCCGGACCGAAAGCCGCTAGCACATCAGGTAAGTCCGCTAAACGCCGAAAAAACGAATCAACATCAACAGACACGTCTGATCTGGAGGCAGAATCTCATACCGAGGTCCTAAAATCCATCAATAAGAGGCTGGGTGTGGTCGACTTGCTGCACCAAGATTTTCAGGAAATGAAAACCAGCCTGGAATTTGCATACCAACAAATTCAGGACTTACAGAAAGTCAATCAAGATATCCATTTGGCTTTATCTGCGGTAACCTCGGAGGTAAAAGAGCTGAAAAATGAAAACAAGCTTCTTAAAGAGACAGTCCTGGATATCCAATCTCGCAGTATGCGAGACAACGTAATATTCTCAGGTTTTCCAGAAACCCCCAATGATGACCCAGAGGCTCTGCTGAAAAACTTCATGTCGTCTGCGCTTAAAATCCCGGCAGAAACCGTGAAAAACATCACCTTTCACCGTGTCCATCGTCTCGGTCCACGCAGAGGTAACCACCCACGCCCTATCATTGCCAAATTTGAACACTTTCAACAGAAAATCCAGGTTAAAAGTAAAGGTAGGGAACTTAAAGGTACGCAATTCGGCATGAATGATCAATTCCCTCGAGAAATAAATGAACGCCGAAAAACCTTATATCCTATCTTCAAAGAAAACCGACAGAGAGGCCGTAATTCCAAACTGGTCGTAGACAAGCTTTACATTGATGGCCAACTATTTAGGGATTCTAACATCACCCCCTGGCTCTAAAATAAAAATAAATAAAATAAAACATATTAAAAAAAAAAAAGAAAAGAGAAAAAAAAAAAAAAAAACACAGGTGATTTATGAGTTAATATTGAAAGGATAATTCTCCACTCATGGTGTAGTTAAGGTAGCACTATTTAAAAGGTAAAATGTGTGTGTGTGTGTGTGTGTGTGTGTATTCTATGTGTATGTATATCTATATATTTGTATGTTAACAAAATTTAAAAAAAAAAAAAACAAATAAAAAATGAAATATAAACAATAATAATTAAATATGTATATATATATATATATATATATATATATATATATATATATATATATATATATATATATATATATATATATATATATAAAATAATTGAAATAATTCAAAAGATAAATAAAATAAAATCATAGATATGTGTATATATACTAAGTGTGTGTGTGTGTGTGTGTGTGTGTGTGTGTCTTGTGTGTGTGTGTGTGTGTGTGTGTGTGTGTGTGTGTGTGTGTGTGTGTGTGTGTGTGTGTGTGTGTGTGTGTGTGTGTGTGTGTGTGTGTGTGTCTTGTGTGTGTGTGTTTGCTCAGATGTTGGTAAACACGTATAGGCTCGTACAGTTTCACAGGACACTCTCTACCCCCATGTCACCTCTTTCTTCTCCAACCCCTAACTTTTTTTTTCTTTCACATCCATTCAATACCCCCCCTTCCTACACTTTATATAATTACCCGTTGCGTGTTTTATTCTTTTGGTACTGGTTGTTGTTGTTGTATGTTTGTGCTTCTCACTAACCATCTCAACCCAGCCCCTTACCTTGTGGTGGTATCGCATGATAAGCATTTCTTCTCTTTCTTTCTTGCATCGAAGTCTATCACGACACAGCTGTGCATAAATGCTCTCAGACTCTTGGTTATGCTCACATTCGTAAGGACTAAACCGCACTCCTTTCCATGTCTCAGTTTACAGTAACATCTTGGAATGTGTGTGGTATTCGCTCGCAGGCTAAAAAGATCAAGATATTTGATTATGTATCAAGATTAAATGCAGACATTGTTTTCTTTCAAGAAACTCACTTACTTAAATCAGAAGAAAAATCTCTGACAGACTCAAATTTTAACAAAATATATAATTCGTGTTTCAATTCTAGGCAAAGAGGAGTCTCGGTTCTTTTCAACAAAAGGTTGCTCTTTAACATAATCAACTCCACCATGGACCCAGAGGGTAGATATATTATTATCAAAGTGGTAATCTATAATAAATGTTTCACAATTGTAAACCTCTATGCCCCCAATAACGATGACCCTGAATTCTTCCACAGAGTTTTTTCAGAGCTATCCGACCTTTCTGCAGACTCATCATTAATCATCGGAGGTGACTTCAATCTGACACTCAACACATCATTAGACAGATCCAGTAAGTGCCCAAATACAAAACCGTCTCGATCTGCTAAAGTATTAATAAATTACATGGATAATCTTGGAATAGGAGACGTATGGAGACTGAACAATCCAACTAAAAAAAAGATACAACTTCTTCTCCCCTGTGCATAAATCCTTCTCCCGAATCGATTTTTTTCTCTCAAATAAATCCATCGCACATAAGATTTCCTCTAAAATACATCCTATAATCATTAGCGATCATGCCCCGATATCCCTCACAATGAAGTGTGACTCTAATCAGAATATATCCTCTCTGTGGCGCTTTAATACTTCATTACTTAATGACAGAGAATTTGGTAAAATGATAAGAAAAGAATGGGAGGACTTTCTATTCACAAACGATTCTCTGGAAGTGTCACCGTCCTTACTCTGGGAAACCGGCAAGGCTGTCATCAGAGGGAAGATTATATCATACTCTTCTTATAAGAAAAAACAGGAACAGATAGCAGAAAAAACGATTGAAGAAAAAATTAAGAAACTTACGGAAGAATACGCAGCTAACCCGTCTGAACTTTTATGGAAAAAACTCCAAAATACAAAACTTAATCTGGACATAATTTTATCTAAAAAAACGGATTTTATTTTACAGCAATTATGGTACAAAAACTTTGACTACAACAATAAATCAGGCAAATATTTAGCAAATCAGCTTAAACACAACAAAGAAAACCATTTCATAGCGGCAATTTCTGATAATTCAGGTCAAACTTTAAACTTACCTCAGGACATTAATAAGATTTTTCATGATTACTATCAAAACCTATACTCATCAAACTTAAACCCTGACCCTGAAGATATGAAAACCTTCCTCAATAACTTAAACCTACCACAGCTCACCATAGATCAGAAAACCACCTTAGACTCACCATTAACCTTACAAGAACTACAAAATGCTTTGGATAGCATGTCAACAGACAAAGCACCAGGTCCAGATGGGTTCCCTGCTGAATTCCTAAAACATTTCTGATCAATGCTGGCTCCGCTCTTTTTCAGAGTAGTAACAGAGATTAAAAATAAAGGTTACGTAGGAGGCCACATGAATACAGCTAACATTAAATTATTACTTAAACCAGACAAAAACCCCATGTTACCCTCAAGCTACCGTCCCATCTCACTTATTAACACAGACATAAAAATTATTTCCAAAGCACTCACTTCCAGGTTAGAGAAAGTAGTACAGTCAATTATATACCAAGACCAGACAGGATTTATTAAAAATAGACACTCCACAGACAATGTTAGAAGACTGTTTAATTTGATCAAAATGGCACAGAACTCTAAAAAGAAAACAATAATCTTGTCACTTGACGCAGAAAAAGCATTCGATAGAGTCAACTGGTCATTCCTCCTTGCTGTCCTTGGCATATTTGGCTTTGGAGAATCATTCATACAATGGATCTCCACCCTATACTCTAAACCTAAGGCCTCAGTAACCACAAACAAAATAACATCCCAAAGCTTCACACTGCAGAGGGGAACCAGACAAGGTTGCCCACTCTCACCTTTGCTTTTTGCAATATTTGTTGAACCTCTCGCAGCAGCTGTTCGTCAGTATACTGTTATTAAAAAAATCCACTCATCCATTTCAGAACACAAAATGAATCTTTATGCGGATGATATTTTACACTATTTGGAAGAACCCCATCCTCATTAGAAGAAGTATTTAAACTAATAAATTAGCTTCTCTAAACTATCAGACTATTCCATTAACTGGTCAAAATCATCAATCCTTCCATTAAACAAAAAAATCATGGAACCCAGCAACCCAAAACCCACAATACCCCTCCCCCACAAATATAATTAAATATCTAGGCTTAAATATATCACCTAACTTAAATGAATTAATTAAACTGAACCTAGACCCTCTGTTGGATAAAGTCACAGAAGACCTGCGGAGATGGAACAATCTACCCATCTCACTCCTTGGCAGAATAGCTTCAGTTAAAATGAAAATCTTACCTAAAATAAACTATCTGTTCTCTATGATCCACTGAAACCACCAACACAATGGTTCCAAAGATTAGATTCTGCAATTACAAAATTCTATGCTAGGAATAAAAAAACAAAAATAAGCCTTTCAACTCTTCAAAAAAATAAAAGCGAGGGAGGGTTGGAAGCCCCTAATTTCACACATTATTACCTAGCAAACCAAATTCTATATTTAACAGAATGGCTAAAACCAAAAGAATACCATAGCACCTGGCTAGAAATAGAACAGCTAGACTGCAAACATATTAAACTCTCTGATCTCCCTTTTATCACTGTGACCCTCAAACATCATAACTTCTTAAAAAACCCACTGATTGCCTCCACCCTGACTGCGTGGTGGACATTACAAATGTTCAATTAAAAAATAGTATGCTGTCTCCAATCTGGCACAAACCCCAACTTTAGAAACAAAAAAACACCTATCTATCTATCTAAAAACATGGGAAGATAGCGGAATTATTCATCTCCAAGACCTCTTCCAAAATGGTAAGCTCAGGACCTATAACAATCTAACCCAAACATTTAATATAAATAAAAGTAATTTTCTTCAGTACTTACAAGTAACAGAGACAATTAAGAAAAATACGGCAATAGATCTAATCACCTTGCAACCTCCAGAACTGGCCATATATATGAAAAAAATCTCAACAAAAACAAAAAAGCTCTCAAAAATATACAGAGCACTCTTGAACACTAACTCTAATCACTTACCAATTGCTAAATGGGAAGCTGAACTCTCAATCACTACAAACACCGATTTCTGGACAGAACTTTGTTGTAATACCTTTAAGATGACTAAAAACACAAATCTTCAGCTAATTCAATACAAGGTCATCCACAAATCCCACATTACCCAACAGAAAATGTATGAAATGGGCTTCTCCCCAAAAGACATCTGCTCTCAGTGCACCCAGGGAACAGCTGATTCATATTTACATGCCGTATGGCTTTGTTCGCCAGTTCAACAGTTTTGGTTTCTAATCACTGAAAAACTGTCCTCCATTTTGGACAATCTATGTCTGTTAGGAGACCTGACTATGCTTGATATTCCAGTAAATCACAATCCATCTTTGCGGCACTCGCCATAGCAAAAAAACCAATATTACTGAATTGGAAAGATAAAAAATCGTTAAGCATAAACCAATGGCGAAATCTCCTCATAGAATTTATTTCCATGGAAAAGATGTCTGCTCCTCGCGGCGTGTGGGTCTGGGGTAGCCTGCCGCACCGGTGTGGGCGCGCTGGGAGGTGCTGGCCTCTGCGCCAGGGTTGGGGCGGGGTTGCTTGGTGCTCCGGGATGGTGCTCTTTGCTGGGGTGCGGCTGTAGCTTTTTCGGTGGTTGAGGTCGGTATCTGCCGCTTGGTGGATCTGTCCTGCTATCTGCGGCTGGGTGGGTTCTGCGCCTTTGGCAGGGGGCTGCTGCTCCGCATCGATTGTGTGCCGTTGGGGTGCCTCGCTCTCGCGGTGGCAGCCACTGGTCGCCCTTGCGCCGCGGGGGGGCATTGCCTCATGGCTTTCGCTGTCCGGTGGCGGGCGGGGCCTGGGCTGCTGTTCTTGCACAGTCTGGGGCTGTGCGGTCTTGCTAGGTTGTGGCCTGGGGGTTTGGCCCGGGGGCTCGCCCTTGGGGGTTCCCTGTCCTGCGTTGGTGCCCTTGGGGTCCGGCAGGCCTGGCCGGTTGGCTGGGCCTGTCCTGGCGGGGGTCTTCCGGGGCGGGTGGTGCGGGCCGTGACCTACCATGCCTGTGGGTGCGGCGCCGGGTGGCCCCGGCTTGGGCGGCGCCCTGTGCGCCGGGCTCTGCGGTGTGGCTGGGCCCTTTGGTGGGGGGGGGCTGTCTCGGGCTCATCGCGCGGGCGGCATCAAGAAAAGGCAATATGGCGCGCTCTGGGGTGCTTGGTCGGTTTGCCTGGGGGCCGGCGGGGCAACTTGCAGTATCCCCTTGTTGCCCTCGGCGACAATGGGCGTGGTCGCAGTCCATGGGGGCACTGCTCTTGGTGCTGCTTCCGTTCCGGGTCCTTCTGGCCTGGGGTCTGGTCCCTCCTGGCTCTGGGCCCGCCGGCGGGCGCCCACTGGCTGCCCGTTCGGCGCGGCTCTGGCCATCTGCTGGCCGTGGGCCTTGGGGTCTCCGGCGGGGGGCTCTCTGGGCCCTCCCCTCAGGGGTTGGGTGCTTGGGTGTGGGTGGGTGGGGGGTCGGGATGCTGGCGGGGGGCCTTGGGGTTGGGGGTTGGGGTCGGTGGCGGGATGCGCTGGGTGCTCGGATGCTTGGGGCTTTCTCGGAT